>NC_091460.1:112635170-112815170 GCF_027789765.1 Dendropsophus ebraccatus
TATTATTATTATTATTATTACTACTACTACTACTACTACTACTACTACTACTACTACTACTATTACTATGTCTAAAGTATTACAAATATTCTGCATTAAAAATAAATAAAATTAAAGCGATAACCACCTATTTCAGATACCAGTGTAGCATTAACACAAACATTCTGTTCTGTAAATTATCAAATCATAGAACACAATTCCCAGACAGAGAATGAATAGATAGATAGATAGATAGATAGATAGATAGATAGATAGATAGATAGGAGATGGATAGATAGATAGGAGATAGATAGATAGATAGATAGATAGATAGATAGATAGATAGATAGATAGGAGATAGACAGATAGATAGATAGATAGGAGATAGATAGATAGATAGATAGATAGATAGATAGATAGGAGATAGATAGATAGATAGATAGATAGATAGGAGATAGATAGATAATCGATAGATCTTTCTCATAATATTTCTTTTAACCTGATTATTAGAAATATATAGTAACAATTTATTGTATGTTATTAGATATTATTTTTATTTGTTCTTATTATAATGCTGTCTCGTCTCAATCATATATATATATCTGTAAATCTACAATTACAATGTATTTATATAATTTCCCTACGACCCTTTTTATTAGCTGTGATGTCCTTTGGTTCTTCTCCTTTCTGGAGAGCTGATGGCCGGGACGCGTCTCCTATCATATAGCCGGATAGTTATAGTTCTTGCGCTGGAGAAAACTTTGCTCCCACACTGCTGCTTCTAGAGCTTTCTCTGCTTTTCTTCTGGCCATTTTCTTGCTAATGTGATCGGTTTCCTATTTCTCCTATTTTATTTCTAATCAGCCTACTACATCCATTCCTATATCCCCTATATACTCCACATATCCAGGGATCTCTGCTTCCCCTCTCATCCTGCAGCTAGAGCCTGAGCGGCTGATACCAGAGATGGAAAAGTTCCTGTCCCTTCTAGCAATGAAGATAAGTTTGTGACCCCCCAGAGGAGTGTGATACTTACGGGGAGCACAGGCCAGTCTGGCATCTCTCCAGGGGGAACTCTGCATCACCCCAGGCCAGAAGATGGGGGTCCTGCCTGGAAGATCCGTCAGGGGTTTGGGGTACCGGGCCACGGCCACAGCAGCACTGGGGCTGAAGTAGAGTCCAGGAGGAGGAGGGGGAGGGGGGCTGAGGCTGCTGAAGCGGGGTAACCCTGCCAGGAGGCCGGCAGCCGGGGAGGAGGTGGAGGCCACCGGGGACACTGAGGAGCTGGGGGTCCCAGCCAGGGAAGGCAAGCAATGCATGACGGGTCGGCTCAGGATGTCATTGATTCCATGAGGGGTAGCTATAGAAATCTGGGGTGGAGGGGTCCCCAAAGAGGACAGTCCCCCTGCAGCAGGAGGGGAGGACGAGGAAGAATGCTTCAGGGTTGGAGAGCCCAAAGGAGGAGATGGTGAAGAGGAGGATGAGGAGGAGGATGAGGAGGAAGATGATAGGGAGGATGAACAGGGCTGGCCAGGGAGGGCATAGGCTGGGTACAGGGGGGTCTTCATCTCTGCCATGCTATGGAGGGCTGCCAGGGGAGGGCTGCTGAGGAGGAAAGCGCTCTGCCTGCTGCCATCCATCTGCCCTAGAGCTAACATCACCAGCTCTGGAGGACACAACCCAGAAGGAAGAATTATAAACGGAGGAGAAGTAGAGACCAAAGTTTATTGGGGTAATAGAGTCTCTATAGGAGGGGGTAGAAGGACCCAGGGGGATAGAGCCCAAATGTCCTCCTCTTCTTCTTCTTCTTTTTCTTTTTCTTCTTCCTCCTCAGAGATGAGGTCACCAGCAAAGATTAGAGACTTCTTCCTTCAGAAGAGAAACTTCCAGGAGGAGAGTGGAGCTGCTGCAAGTCCCGATCCCATGTGAGCAGCAGAGCAGTCAGCAGCCCCTCATTACTTCTCCCACGGATGAGGCTCAGCAGCATGTGTCCGGGCTGTCACCTGCTTCCACTCACTAGATGACACTTTCTTCCTCCGAGTCCTCGGCTCTCTGTGGCGGTAAGTGCTCCTGGGTGACAGCGCACATGAAGCTCTCAGAGGTAATACAATCCTTCTATCATCTCCTACCTCCTTAAGGCGAGGGGATGGAGACTCAACTTTGAGCTGTCAATCAGGCGGCAGGGGCGTGGCCACCCTCACCTATAGAATAGGAGTACTTGGGGAAGATGTAGGCCAGTGACCCCACCTCGCCTTCTGATTGGCTGCGGCGTCTGTCCTAATGTTCCGTCATTAGCCTATGAGGCGCGCCCGTGCTAGCTCCGGTGATGTGGTGAATGTGCCGCGCAGTCTGTGGAGGGCGCTCTCCATTGTCCTGGGATGCGGGAGACTATGACAAACCCCACGGTCCTACCGTGTCCTCAGGGTGCAGAGAATGGAGAGCAGGCAGTGTATTCATCAGGGCCATATGGCTCCCATACACAATAATGGGGAACTATTATGTATAAACAGCAGATGAACCGGGGGAGCAGCACGTCCTGTGCAACAGGAGGATTAGTTATCTACTCAGATGTAGCAGAGCTGAGACTGTTACCTCACACCAGCACGAGTGTACACGGGACTGCAGGGAAACCGCAACTATATACAAGATACCGACATAGCCCTGCTGCATGTGTGTCTGTGGTGGGAGCCTCAGAAAGTTCAGGACGAAGATACTAATATATACACCAGATACTGATATATACAGGAGACTAATATATACAGGAGATACTAATATATACAGGAGATACTGATATATACAGGAGATACTGATATATACAGGAGACTAATATATACAGGAGGTACTAATATATACAGGAGGGAGATACTGATATATACAGGAGACTAATATATACAGGAGATACTAATATATACAGGAGATACTGATATATACAGGAGATACTGATATATACAGGAGACTAATATATACAGGAGATACTAATATATACAGGAGGGAGATACTGATATATACAGGAGATACTGATATATACAGGAGATACTGATATATACAGGAGACTAATATATACAGGAGATACTAATATATACAGGAGGGAGATACTGATATATACAGGAGATACTGATATATACAAGAGATACTGATATATACAGGAGACTAATATATACAGGAGATACTAATATATACAAGAGACTAATACATATAGGAGATACTAATATATACAGGAGGGAGATACTGATATATACATATGATACTGATATATACAGGAGATACTGATATATACAGGAGGGAGATACTGATATATACAGGAGATACTAATATATACAGGAGACTAATACATATAGGAGATACTAATATATACAGGAGATACTGATATATACAGGAGATACTAATATATACAGGAGGGAGATACTGATATATACAGGAGATACTAATATATACAGGAGACTAATACATATAGGAGATACTAATATATACAGGAGGGAGATACTGATATATACAGGAGATACTAATATATACAGGAGGGAGATACTGATATATACAGGAGACTAATACATATAGGAGATACTAATATATACAGGAGGGAGATACTGATATATACATATGATACTGATATATACAGGAGATACTGATATATACAGGAGACTAATACATATAGGAGATACTAATATATACAGGAGGGAGATACTGATATATACAGGAGATACTAATATATACAGGAGACTAATACATATAGGAGATACTAATATATACAGGAGGGAGATACTGATATATACAGGAGACTAATACATATAGGAGATACTAATATATACAGGAGACTAAAATATACAGGAAGGAGATACTGATATGTACAGGAGGGAGATACTGATATATACAGGAGGTACTGATACTGGATTACTGTATATATACAGGAGAGAGATATTGATACTGATATATACAGGATGGAGATACTGATATATACAGGATGGAGATACTGATATATACAGGAGGGTAAAACAATCAGCTCCGATCTCTTCATGGCATGATCGGACATTGTCTACACTGATCCTGTGCAGGATGCGATTGTATATTCAGGTCACATCATTGGTGTCTTTGGAAAAAGGAGAATTATTGGTCTACAGGCAAAGCCGCAGGGACAGCGAATGTGGGGCCGCCAGCCCTGTTCTGAGTGATATATATATAATATAACAAAAAAAAAAAAAAAAAAATATATATATATATATATATATATATATATATATATATATATATATATATATAATGCAACAATACAACCCATACATTGTGTATGATTTGTAAGTGTGTAAAGTGTGTAAGTGTGCACTTCCCATATAGGTTGGAGCCCTGTATGATGCTAGGGGCCAGCAGGCTGGTTACTATGCTGATCTTTGGGCTCCTGCTAATTCCTGGGAACACATAACTGGCCTCATTTCTATGGCTGATAAAGTGTCCGACTACTTTCCTCACTGACCACTGTGTATTCCCTGTAATAGACTATTAAACTTCAATACCTTCACTCTAGCAATGCTATAATTTTTTCCATAGCCCTTAAAATATCTATCTATCTGTCTATCTATCTATCTATCTATCTATCTATCTATCTATCTATCTATCTATCTATCTATCTATCTATCTAGTATTAGGAATTCTTGTGGTTATTTGCACACATGTAAGACACACATCTTCCTATTGGCTTCTGAGTTTAGGATGGAAATGAAGAAAATCCGCCATGCTGATAATACCTTCACATCCCTGGGGTGTTATGATGTACAGAACTGTATACAATAGGACTGTATGCTATGGATAAGTATTCTATGGATACAGTGAGTGACCTAGGGATATATAGGGATAGGTGGCTCCTATGTACTGTGGTGGCTTCTAGATGGGAGCTGGGCTATTTATTTGTAAACTTAGGAAAATGAAACAAAATGTTCAAATTATTCTATAATGTGTCTTCCCTCATATATTATACCTTTCTTATAATTTATTAAAGATATATATATATATATATATATAAATATATATATATATATATTATTAATCTCTTTTATATGTTCTAGCTAGCAGCTCTACCACCTCTTTCATATATAGCTATATAAATATTTATCTTTCTCCATCTTATTTGTCCATCAATTTATCTCTCTGTCTTCTTATATATATGTCTTTTATTTCTATATAGATACATATTAAATATATATAATATATATATATATATAATATAGATAATATTATATATCTATCTATTTACCATATATTTAATATGTATCTATATAGAAATATTTACCTCTCATCTCATTTTCTATCTATCTATCATCTATCTATCTATCTATCTATCTATCTATCTATCTATCTACTGTATCTATGTAATTCTTTATATACACCTCTTATTTTCTATGTATCATACATTCTATTAGCTATATAGCATATATTAAAATAGTATTTCTATTTAGTGTCTACATGGCTTTTTTCATACAAGAATGTCTATTTTCTCAGTAATATTCAAGATTCACAATCTATCTATCTATCTATCTATCTATCTATCTATCTATCTATCTATTATCTATCTATCTATCTATCTATCTATCTATCTCCTATCTATCTATCTATCTATCTATCTATCTATCTATCTATCTTCTATCTATCTATCTATCTATCTATCTATCTATCTATCGTAAATATTTCACTCTATTAAGCTATCTATCATATCTATTTTCTTTCTATAAACCAAATATCTATCAATAACATATTGGCGACAAATATTACTTTTATTATTTTATGCTGTATAAAGGTTTATTTACATGTACAGGATCTGCTGCAGATGTTACTAAATAATGTTACACAGCATAAAATCTGCTGCAGATCCTGTACATGTGACTGGACCTTTAATCAATAAAAATAAGTAGCATAAACTCTTCACAAAATCTGCAGCCTATACACGTGTGTGAACATACCCCTAATAATACATTGTATTCTCAGATGGAATTCCTACCCAGTGTTCACTTTGTTATTAATGTACAACTTGCGGAGAATGCTATTTGTGTGTCTGTTTATGACATAGTGGAAGAAGCCACTTTACAGAGTTATTCGATGTACTTCGTATATTTTCTTTAGAATGCCTGTATTGTAATAGCCTTGTGTTGGATTATTATTTATCCTTATATTCTTTGACTTTGAGATCATATATATATATATATATATAGATATATATATATATTTATATATATATATTTGTAAGAAAACTTTATCCAGTTGCTAGGGACACTAAGGTGTGTCAGACAGTGTGATGTCTGTGCTACAGGCACACAATGCCACAACTCAAAGACAAGCTGCCTCCATATAATCCACCATCTCCAGAGGAAAACAAGAGAATTTCCAGCTAGTAGTTGTCTGGGTTTTAAACGCCCTCTAGTGGGGGAAAGCCTCAATACTATGAAACCTCCATATGATTTAACCCAAGCTAAAATCTCTGTGAAGCACAGTAATGCGAGTTAAATATTGGCTAGGGCCAATATTCTCTATTTGGCAGGGTGAATATTCTGATTGGCTGAGCGGGCAATTGCTCAGCCGGGTACGGGATGTTGCAGCTGGAAGAGCTGCGGGACAACGGCGACAGTAAACAGGACGCCGGAGCGACACTACGGAGCACGAGGACAGGTAAGTTTACTTTGTTTGTTATTTTCCCACACCCCTCTGCCATCCTCTTTTTTTTTTTTTTTTATTTCGCTGGACTTTTATTTAAAGGGACTGTGTCACCTAAATTTTCTTTTACTGATTAGAGTCAAATACTAAAACACATTCTTTTATTCCAATCTGTTAGTATATTCAGACTGTAATTTTTTTTTATTTAGCTTTTTGTACATTGTGGGCTACCTTATTGCCTTGGCTGTTCTTAAAAGCATTTTGTGACATGCTTTACAGCAAGACTTATGGACATACATGACAATAGACAGATTCTGTCCCTTTGAGATGAATGTAAAACATCACTGAGCACTTTGAAGAGGTCATTCCACAGGGAGCTGCTTTTGGCTCCGCTATCTACTGGTGTCACATGTCGCTGTAGTGCTGTACAGATCACTTTACAGCAGCCTCCTTTTATCACCACAGACATAACAGGAAGTCTCAGCTTGGGTTTTGCTTCAGTGGTGAGAATGAAAACTTCAAGATCTCAGGATTATTTTGTAACATAGATAGAAAAATGCAAAATTAAAAAAAATGTCACCAATATTTCTTTAAAAAAGATGATTAAGATAAAAACATTATTTATACAATAAGTCATTTTCTGATGACACATTTCCTATAAGGTAATCTGTTAGCTCCCATGCACTACCTAAGGTGTTGACAGTGTGCTGTAGCTGGCAGTCCCCTAGTGAGCATGGTAACTTTTGGTAATTATCCGTGCAGTGGATTATGCACAATCTCACGTCTTCTACTATAATGAAAACAGGAGTTGTTTGTGCCACACTCATACACACCTCTCCACTCCTTTCTTCTTCCTTTTCTTCATGAATAAGGGCCCTTTTACACAGAAAGATTATCTGACAGATTATCTGCCAAAGATTTGAAGCCAAAACCAGGAACAGACTATAAACAGAGATCAGGTCATACATGAAAGCCTGAGATTTCTCCTCTTTTCAAATCCAGTCCTGGCTTTGGCTTAAATTCTTTGGCAGATAATCTGTCAGATAATCTTTCTGTGTAAAAGGGCCCTTATGCTGCCCAGCCTTCTGCTCGCTCAGCTGTCAGCCAGTGTCTATGATTGCAGATCAGTCCTCTGTAAGCAGTTTATGTCTGAAAGAATCACTGAGAAATAGTTGAATCTCTCAACCCAAATGTGTTGGAGCTGTGGTCTAGGGGTAACTTACCTGTCTAGAGACCTAACAGTAGTTAATTCTATGGTTCAAATCCCAGGAGTGGGTTGAAAACATAGAAAGGCTATAGAAACACTGTTAAAATTGAGCAGATGACTGTCATTTAATGGCAAAAATTGGCTGTTGTTTTAAAATACAACTCAATTTCAACAGTGTTTGAACATAGCCGTTCTGTGTTTTCAATCCACTCCTGGTTTTGGTTGCAAAATACTGAGTGTGAACATAGCCTTAACAATGATACAATAATAATAAGAAAAAAAAAAAAAAAGACTTCTATTTCATGTACACCAGGGGATTTTAAGCAGAGACCAAATGCTGGCAGGTCACTAGACAGGTGAGTTACCCCTAGACCACAGCTGCAACACATTTGGGCTCAGAGATTTAACTATATCTCATGGTGCGTTTACACAGACAGATTTATCTGACCAATTTTGGAAGCCAAAGTCAGGAATGGACTTGAAAAGACAGGGAATCTCAGTCTTTCCTTTATGACCTGCATCCTGTTAATAGTCTGTTCCTGGCTTTGGCTTCAGAAATCTGTCAGATAAATCTCTCTGTGTAAACGCACCATAAGTGTTTCTTTCAGACATAAAATACCTACAGAGGACTGATCTGCAATCAGAGAGACTTGCTGACAGCTGAGCGAGCAGGAAGCCGGGCAGCATTGATTTTTCATGAAGGAGGGGTGAGGTATGCCATAGTGTGGCACAAATAACTTCTCTTTGACTCTTCCTTACAGTAGGAGACGGGAAATTGTACATAATCCACTGCACAGAAAATTACTAGAGATGAGCGAATAGTGAAATATTCGATTAGAATGAATTCGATTCGAATAGCTCCGGATATTCGACTATTCGATCGAATATTGAATCCCATTATAGTTTATGGGAGAAAAATCCTTGGGACCTGGAAATCAAGATTCGACAAATTGGAGGTCACCAAGTCCAAGACATCTTTAGAAAGTGATGCAAACACCTCTGGAAAGCATCTGGGAAAGCAGGGAAGCAATATTACAGGGCACGGTATTACCGGGGTTAGCGATCCCCGGCAATAATGCCAATCCCTGTAATGGTTAATATTTAATTAATAAAACAAAGTTTCGTTCTAAAAAAGTTATTTTCATTGTTCAATAGCTTAATTAAAACGAATCCATGCTTTTGCAATTAAATATACTGTTAATAAAAAAATAAATATATAAATAAATATGTATATTTATTTATTTAGTTATTTACAGTATATTTAAATGCAAAAGTATGTATTCGGTTTTTTTTTTGGTTTTTTTTTCCAAATATTTTTATTGGATTTACAAAAGTTATAGCCAAAAACAATAAGGTGCCATGCAAGACACAAACATTGCACCACATATAAAACAGAAATATAGAAGAAACATGGGATCGTAACAAGAGAATCAGGACATATGGAGAGACCCTTAATAGTACAGAGTGGTCATCATATCATACCGGAAAAAGTGCTCGCAGCACAGTATAGTAAAATGGGTCAGTAAGAACAGGGTAACAAAGAAAGAAAATTAATGTGGAAGTTGTAAGGCCCCTAAGGTACCCTTCAATGACTCAGTACAGTACCATTTTGTGAACTGAAATGGCTTCACTATGTCATGAATTGCCTGTGGATCATAATGCTTTAAAATAAAGGGTCTCCATTTTTGGAAAAATTTCTTTGTACCAGAGTCTTTATGCCTCTCCGTATCTATCTTATCGATACCAAAAAAGAACTTCTTCTGTGCCACTACCAAATCAAGGTCAGGTACATTAGGCAATAACCAATTGGTGAACAAACACCGTAAAGCAATCAGTAAAGTGATGTGCACCAATTGAGGTATTGCCCTGCCATTCGACGTTGATTCGGGGGGTCTCAATTGGTGAAATAGGAGTACTTTCGGAGCTGAATCAAGTTTGATCTTGTAGGTGGTGTGAATGTAAGTAATCACCATGCTCTAATAGGAGACTGTGGAAGGGCAAGTCCACACTCCATGCCATAGGTTGGTGAGGGGGGCGTGACATTTAGGACATTCAGTGATTCTATCTGGGAAGGATGGCGACGGAAAGATACAATGCTGAATGTGAAAGTATGTCTCCCGCCATCGCTCATTTATAATACATTTCCTGATAACCGCCCATCCTGACAAAATTACTTCTGTAATATCCTCGTCTCCTGTCAGCGGGGCCCGTTTGTTGAAAAGCTTCTTAGGATCTACCTTAAGGAAGTCGTTTCGTAGGGCATTATATAAGATAGATATGGATTCCTTATTAGTACTGTCACCAATTATCCCATCTAGTCCGTGTTGTTGGGATTCCTTCCTGACATTTCTAAGTCTGGCGGTACAAAACGCATGAACCTGGTTAATATACAAATTATGCGTGAGTGGCAACTGGAATTTTGTCTGTATTTCCTGGGGTGTAAGCCAGCGTTGCTGACTAGGATTCATGAGGTCGCCCGCGCAGTTAAAGCCTTTTTCATGCCAAACTTTCAGCCAGTCAACATTTTGGCCCTTCAAAAGTTCCGGGTGCCTGTCTAAAGGCATGTGCTTGGACAGCAGAAATGGAAGTCCAAGCAGCTTTCTAAGCACTTTCCATGATATTATCGAGTCACGGAGGAGGCAGGATTGTTTTATGTATTTGTTTTAATTAAGCTATTGAACAACGAAAATAACTTTATTAAAACGAAAATATCTTTTATTATTAAATATTAACTACTACAGGAAGCTCTATTGTCGGTAAAACCTATTGCCGGTAATACAGCTGAATGTAATAATTAATACTTTACTTTAATTAAAATAGCAAATGTTTCTTCTAATGATGCTATTTTTTTTTTATCACAATAGCAACATTAGAAGAAACATTTAAATTTATATGTTCGCTAAGCTGAATGGCATATAAAGAGCCGGTCCCATCACATTGAGCTCAGTGTGTCGGGGATCGGCGAAGAGAAAAGATCACTTAACCCCTTACTTGCTAGTATGGGTGCAGTCTGACATCAGTCTGGCCCCCAAGGGGTTAAGTGGGGACCCCTACTTAACCCCCTGGGGGCCAGATTGTTCAGTATGGCACCAAAAGGGTTAAGGGGGATGCAATGCATTCTCCTTTAACCCCTTGGGTGCCACACTGTAAGCAGCGATCTATAAAGATGCTGCATACTGTAAGGTGCACAACACCACTCACAATGATGGGTGTTGTGCTCCTGTTTGTGTTTTTTTGTGTGTTTCTCCCTTTTTGTTTTTCAGATATCGGTATCCTGTGGATTACGGCAGACTACGTCGATGACCAGCGATTGTTGGAATTTTTTTTTATAAAATGGTCAACAAGGGGTGTGGGGGTATTTTTGTTTGAATAAAAAATATTTTTCACTTGTGTCTTGTCTTTATTTCTTTACTTTACAGACTTAGTAATGGAAGCTGTCTAATAGACAGAATCCATTACGAAGTCGGGGCCTAATGTTAGCCGGTATTAAATGGCTAACACTAACCGCCCCACTATTATCCCAGTACCCAATGCCACCAGGGGTACTGGGAAGAGCCGAGTGCCAGGGGTCCCGGAGCGTCAAAATTGGCGCTCTTGAACTGGGCGGCAGTAGGCTGGTAATATTAAGGCTGGGGAGGGCCAAAAACAATGGCTGCTGTTGCTTGGTTTTTAACCCGGCTGGTTATGAAAATATTTTTTTTCAATTATTTATTATAGAATATGACAATGCCAAAACAAAGGTTTATTATTTTTTTACAGGTTTCTCCATGGATTACAGTTTGAAATATCCAGAGGGTAGATAATACGTTATTGGTTCTTGGTCCACAGTGACCCTGACCAACTCAAAAAATTGGGGCCGTGAGTGCCCCTTTGGGAATGGAGCTGCCACAAGCATACGGGACTGTAGCTTCATTCACACTCCATTAGACTGCTTTTTATGTGGCGTAGGCCCTGCTCCCCTAATGAAAATCTTCCCCATTTTAAATTGAAGTGGCAGTTAACATACACAACATCGGCGACTGCATCACTCATAGAGGGGAACTCAGAACTCTTGTTTCAGTAATGGGTTCCAGTAGTCTGACCTTCATTGGTAAGGTCAGTTGTTTGCCTAAACAACAGTATAGGGTCACATATGGGGTACTGCCAGACTGCAATAAAAAATTTGGAGTGTATAAGAAATGGAGTTTCTTGTGAAAATTCAAAACTAATTCTAAGCTAAATGTCCATATTGTCAGGAATAAATAAAAACAAAATCTTTTTATGGCCTAATGTCAAAAACTTTCCTCAAACACCTTTGGGGTCTAAGTGGTCACTTTACCTCTAAATGAATTCTCTGAGGGGTGTAATTTTAGAAATGGGGGTCACTTGTCAGGTTTTCCCACTATATTGGTACCTTAGGGGTGTAACGCCTGGAGTAGTGGATCCACTGGACCGTCACCAGCGATGGCACTAACCTCACCAGGGAGCGGAGTCTAAGGGGCCGCTGGTTTTCACCAGAGCCCGCCGCAAGGCGGGTTGGACTTGCTGCGGCAGGCGACCCCCAGGTCGCTACCCCTGGCTTGGTTGCTGGTGATGGCAGGCGAGGCGTGGCAGGAGCAGTAGGCAGGAGATGGTAGTGGCAGAGGTCTGTAGTCGTGACCGCAGGAGACAGGCTGAAGACAGGAGCAATAGAGTAACGGGGAAGCAGGAACCAGGAACAAGGACTAGGGACCGGGTAGTGGACAGGAATCAGGAACAAGGACTAGGGACCAGGTAGCGGACAGGAATCAGGAACAACAGGGAGCTGGGCCAAACGCTATGGGAAGCATGTAGAGGCTCCAACACCTGTAGTGGGGCAGGGCTGGAATTTATAGGGAGTGATTGTGCACATGGACCAATTAGGAGAGCACTGCCCCTTTAAATCTGAGACAGCCGGCGCGCGCGCGCCCTAGGAGGCGGGGACGCGCGCGCCGGCCGACACAGCGACGGACAGGAGCGTGGAGAGGTAAGGCGCCCCCCGGGGCCGAAGTGACAGCAGCGCCGGGTCCCTGCCTACGGACACCGGCTGCTGCATGGGGCAGTGGGGAGTCGCGGCGGCGGCCCGGAGCACGGGACGCCGCCGCGGCCGTGACAGTACCCCCCCCCTTTGGCCTCCCCCTCTTTCTGGCCTGTAGGAACCTCTTGATGAGGTCTTGGTCCAGGATGTTAGCCTCGGGTTCCCAGGACCTCTCCTCAGGACCAAATCCTCTCCAGTCCACTAGGAAGGATCGTCTCCCTCTGACAGTTTTCATAGCCAGAATGTCTTTGACAATGTAAACGTCATCAGAGACGGCTTGTGGAGCAGAGAGCGAAGCCTTATCGGAGAACCGGTTGAGGACCACTGGCTTTAAGAGGGAGACATGGAAGGCGTTTGGAATCCGCATCGTAGGGGGTAGGCGGAGTTTGTAGGTGACAGGGTTGAGGCGTTTTAGCACCGAGAAAGGACCGAGGAATCGAGGACCCAACTTGTAGCTGGGAATCTTGAGTCGGACATATTTGGCCGAGAGCCAGACTTTGTCACCAGGGAGAAAATTCATGGCGGGTCTTCTTCTCTTATCCGCCTGGTCCTTCATGCGGACAGATGCCTTGAGCAGAGATTGTCGAGTCTGTTCCCAGATTGACTGCAGGTCAGATAACAACTCCTCCACGGCTGGGACCTCAGAGGATGGAGAGAGAGGCAGAGGAGGACGAGGGTTACGTCCATAGACCACATAGAAGGGTGACTTGCCTGTGGAGCTCGAGTCCAGATGATTGTAGGAAAACTCTGCCCAAGGAAGCAGACTGGACCAGTTGTCCTGGCGAGCGGAGACGAAATGTCGAAGATAATTGCCAAGGACCTGATTGACCCTCTCCACTTGCCCATTGGTCTGGGGATGATAGGCCGAAGAGAAGTCCAGCTTCACTTGGAGTAGAGAGCAGAGAGCACGCCAGAATCTGGAGACAAATTGTGAGCCTCTGTCAGAGACTATATGAAGAGGAAGACCATGGAGGCGGAAGATATGCTGAAAGAACAGCTGGGCCAGGCGAGGGGATGATGGTAATCCAGGAAGAGCCACGAAGTGGGACATCTTGGAGAAGCGGTCCGTGACAACCCAGATGACTGTGTTACCCGCAGATGGAGGTAAGTCTGTGACAAAGTCCATGCCTATATGACACCAGGGGCGGTCTGGAACTGGCAAGGGCTGAAGTAGGCCGGCAGGTCTTTGATGAGAGGACTTGTTTCTGGCACAGATGGTACAGGACGCCACAAAGTCTTTGACATCCTGGAGTAAGCTAGGCCACCAGTAGTGGCGGGAGATCAGTTGCCCGGTCTTTAGAACTCCCGGATGCCCGGCCACCATAGAGGAATGACCCCATTTCAAGATGCGTTTACGGAGTGCGGGGCGCACATAAGTCTTACCGGGAGGCAACTGCTGCAGAGTAGAAGTGGCAACTGGTACTAGGCGATCGGGAGGTATTATGTGTCGAGGAGATTCCTCTTGCCCCATAACATCGGATGCTCGGGATAACGCATCGGCCTTGATATTCTTCTCGGCTGGACGGAAATGAATGGTGAAGTTGAACCGAGAGAAGAAGAGGGACCACCTGGCCTGCCGGGGATTGAGGCGTTGAGCCGATTGGAGGTAGAGGAGGTTCTTGTGGTCCGTGTAGATGTTAACGGGATGTTTAGCCCCCTCTAGGAGATGACGCCACTCCTCCAGTGCCAGCTTAATAGCCAGGAGTTCCCGATCTCCTATAGTATAGTTCCTCTCGGCAGGGGAAAAAGTCTTAGAAAAGAACCCGCAGGTTCTGGTCTTGCCTGATGTGTCCCTTTGCGAGAGGACTGCTCCGGCGCCCACAGAGGAAGCATCAACTTCAAGAGAAAACGGCTTGGAGACATCCGGGCGGACTAGAGCAGGAGCGGAGGCAAAGGCAGACTTTAGGCTATTGAAGGCATGTTCGGCCTCGGGAGGCCAGCGTCTAGGATCCGCCCTCTTCTTTGTGAGAGCCACTATGGGTGCAACCAGGGTAGAGAAGTGAGGGATGAATTGCCGATAGTAGTTGGCAAATCAAAGGAATCGTTGGATAGCTCTAAGTCCCTCAGGACGAGGCCACTGGAGAACAGCTGAGAGCTTGGCAGGATCCATCTGTAGGCCCCGGTCGGAGACAATGTATCCAAGAAACGGCAGGCTGCGCTGATGGAAAACGCACTTCTCCAGCTTGGCATACAAACGGTTGGCCCGTAGTCTGCGTAGAACCTGTCGTACATGGGACACGTGGGTCTGCTGATCGTGGGAGAAGACCAGGATGTCGTCAAGATAGACAATGACGCAGACGTAGAGGAGATCGCGGAATAAATCATTCACGAATTCCTGGAAGACCGCTGGGGCGTTGCATAGGCCGAATGGCATGACCAGATATTCGTAGTGCCCATCTCTGGTGTTGAACGCGGTCTTCCATTCGTCTCCTTCACGAATACGGATCAGGTTATACGCTCCCCTGAGATCCAACTTGGAGAAGATCCTAGCTCCACGGAGACGGTCGAATAGTTCTGGGATTAGCGGAAGAGGATAGCGGTTCTTGACAGTCACCTTATTTAAGCCCCGGTAGTCTATGCATGGGCGGAGGGAACCGTCCTTCTTCTGCACAAAGAAAAATCCAGCGCCAGCGGGAGACGTGGATTTACGGATGAAGCCCTTCTGTAAGTTCTCCCGGATGTAGGAGGACATGGCTTCCGTCTCAGGCACAGAGAGAGGGTATACTCGACCACGTGGGGGAGAAGTTCCAGGAAGAAGATCTATAGGGCAATCATAGGACCGATGAGGTGGTAGAGAGTCTGCCTCCTTGGCCGAGAAGACATCAGTAAAGTCTTGGTATTCGTGCGGTAGACCAGACAAAGGCTTGGCATTAGCAGGTGACCTCGTGGAGCACTTGGGTTGAGGAGGTCTCAGACACCTATTAGGACAGTCCTGGCCCCAGCTGAGAACCTCCCCAGTTCTCCAGTCCAGCTTAGGGGTATGTAATTGCAGCCAAGGAAGACCCAGCAAGATGGCGGAGGAGGAATGGCGCAAGACGTAGAAGGAGATCCTCTCCTGATGTAAGGCGCCCACCTGGAGGACTAGGGGTTCAGTCTGGCAGTGCACAGCTTCGGTAAGAATCTCGCCCGTGATCGAAGAGATAGACCGGGGTTGGGCTAGCTGTATCACGGGTAGCCGCCATCTTTGGACCAACGAAGCAGAAATGAAACTGCCAGCAGCGCCAGAGTCGATGAGGGCCGTAGTCTGGAGAACTTGCCCTGAGGGTGTCTGGATGGAGACTGGCATAGTCAATCTTGGAGAGGTGGCATTCACACCTAGGGAGACCTCTCCCACTGGACCTAGGTGCGAGCGTTTCCCGGACGCTGAGGACGTTGGGGACATCTCTGCCGGAAGTGATCAGCGCCACCGCAGTATAGGCAGAGATTCAGCTCTAGTCGACGGGCCCTTTCTTCAGTCGTCAAGCGAGCTCGATCCACCTGCATAGGAACTTCTGGAGACGACTGGGGCATAGGAGCAACGGGATTTTGGAATACCGGTGCCAACCGAGGATGGCGACGGGGCAGACTCAGACGCCGTTCTTGTCGGACCTCCTCCTCTCTCTCGGAAAACCTGGTGTCGACTCTGGTAGCCAGTAGAATGAGTTCGTTCAAGGAGGTAGGAAGGTCTCGGGCAGCGAGCACATCTTTCACTCGAGTGGAAAGGCCCTTCTTGAAGGTGGCTAATAGGGCGGCCTCGTTCCAGTCCAATTCAGCTGCCAGGGTGCGGAACTGGATGGCATAGTCACCAACAGAGGAGCTCCCTTGAGAGAGGTTGAGGAGAGCTGTCTCAGCTGAAGTAGCACAGGCAGGTTCCTCAAAGACGGAGCGAAACTCGGCCAGGAAGGTTCGGAGATTGGCAGCAACAGGGTCATCTCGGTCCCACAGCGGCGTAGCCCAGGCCAGAGCTCTACCCTCCAATAGGCTGATGATGAAAGCCACTTTAGAGCGCTCGGTGGGAAACTGACTACTTAAAAGTTCAATATGCATGGTGCACTGAGCCAGGAATCCCCTGCACAACTTGGGATCGCCTCCATATTTAGTCGGGAGGGCCAGTCGAAGTCTCGAGGTGGCTGCTGGTGGTGGTGAGCGCTGGGCTGTAGCATGCTGCTGTAGGGCGGCAGTCAATTGCTGGATTTGCTGCGACTGCTGCTGGATTTGTTGAGCCTGTTGCGCGACCACTCTGGCGACGTCACGGAGATCAGGCACCTCGCCGGGATCCATGGTTGGAGCCTACTGTAACGCCTGGAGTAGTGGATCCACTGGACCGTCACCAGCGATGGCACTAACCTCACCAGGGAGCGGAGTCTAAGGGGCCGCTGGTTTTCACCAGAGCCCGCCGCAAGGCGGGTTGGACTTGCTGCGGCAGGCGACCCCCAGGTCGCTACCCCTGGCTTGGTTGCTGGTGATGGCAGGCGAGGCGTGGCAGGAGCAGTAGGCAGGAGATGGTAGTGGCAGAGGTCTGTAGTCGTGACCGCAGGAGACAGGCTGAAGACAGGAGCAATAGAGTAACGGGGAAGCAGGAACCAGGAACAAGGACTAGGGACCGGGTAGTGGACAGGAATCAGGAACAAGGACTAGGGACCAGGTAGCGGACAGGAATCAGGAACAACAGGGAGCTGGGCCAAACGCTATGGGAAGCATGTAGAGGCTCCAACACCTGTAGTGGGGCAGGGCTGGAATTTATAGGGAGTGATTGTGCACATGGACCAATTAGGAGAGCACTGCCCCTTTAAATCTGAGACAGCCGGCGCGCGCGCGCCCGAGGAGGCGGGGACGCGCGCGCCGGCCGACACAGCGACGGACAGGAGCGTGGAGAGGTAAGGCGCCCCCCGGGGCCGAAGTGACAGCAGCGCCGGGTCCCTGCCTACGGACACCGGCTGCTGCATGGGGCAGTGGGGAGTCGCGGCGGCGGCCCGGAGCACGGGACGCCGCCGCGGCCGTGACAAGGGGCAATGCATATGTGACAACGTGCTCAAAAACCATTACAGGAAAATCTGTAATAAAAATGGTGCTCCTCTTCGGAGTCCTGCTGTGTACTTAAGCAGTTTATGTTACCATATGGAGTAGAGCTGTATTGAGGAGAAATTGGTATTGGTTATACCCATGTTTCTTGTGTAAATTAATAATTCTGAGCTAAATGTACATATTAGAAAAAAAGTAAGTTTCAGGGTCTTTTTGTTTGCTTTTTTTTTATAATACAAAATAATAAAGTACTACTGTCATATATTGTCTAAGAGCTTGTCTGAAAGAATCATCTCAAATGAAATAATGTGTAAGATCCATAATATAGTCTCATGAGAAGCACAAGCTTGTTCACCATCGCCATCTTGTGGTTGTTGTAAGTATGAGCACGTCTTTTTCTTTAGAACAACACTTTCTTCCTGCAATATTCCGGCAACATCCCGTTTAAAATTATGTCTGTCATTTTGCTGTTTGGCCGTCCGTTTAGTTTAGGTGGACTGATTGGCCTCTGGATGTGTCTTCAATTGAAAAGTCCATTGAATTTAATAGTAAAAACTGTGAAAGAGCGGTGAAAAAAAAACTCTGTGTAAAAAACTAAAGAATAACGTCTGCTGTTTGCAATAGATGTCCAAAAAAAATTGTCATGATCATTATTTTGCCGTCCACGCAGACAATGTCCGTCATTTTATACACTGCATTGTCATTCCATAGACTTCAATGCATTGCACTAAAATCTATTAAATCGTGGTAGTAACGGACATCTTTTTACGACTCTGTACCCACAATCTGACCCCCCCAAACCTCTTGTACCTTCAGATAGCTGTTTTTAATCCAAGATCTGTCCTGCGGTCCGTTCGGCAGGGGATGCAGTTATTGTAATAAAAATAACTTTTAATCCGGCAGCGCTGTGTCTAACGGCCGGGGCTTACATTTGTATATGAATTAGGCTGGCACACCCTCTCCGTCCTTCCACCCCACCCTTCTCATCATTAGGAATGCTCCAGGCATGTTTTATGTTAAACAATTAGGGGTGTAGTTTCCAAAATAGGGTCACTTCTGGGACGGTTTCCATTATATTGTACCACATGGGAAACTGTAGATGTGTATGGTGCCTAAAAACAGTTCCACCAAAATCTGTGTTAAATATGCAAAATGGTCTCTCTGCAAATATTAGAGTGCATAGTCCCCTAAGTTTTTTTTGTAAAGCTGAAACTACAAATTATAGGAAAAAATAAAATCTTTTATTTTTATGGCCTAATTCTAATAAATTCTATTAAATATTTGTAGGGGTTAAAAGTTCACTACTCCCTAGATATTTTTTGAGGGGTGTAGTTTTCACAATTGGGTTTACTTTTTCTTGAGGGGGTTGTTATGTTTGGGCACCTCAATTTCTTTGCAAACCCAACATGTAAAGGTCCAAAAATCCTTTACTTGTGAGGCCTGTGTGCGAGGCTAGGGGCACACATGGGCCACATGTGGTGTACTCCCGGAGGTGTTGTGTTGGAGGAGCGTCCAGTCACTTTCTAGATGTTGAGGTGTGATGCCATTTCTGTGGTGGTTGGCTGAGATACAGCCAGACCTTAGAGTGTTGCCTTGTGAAGCCAGTGCCTGGGGGCACACAGGTGTGATGGCACGCCTGCTTTTAGTTTTGAAGGCCGGTTGTACCCTTTTCCGCTGTGGTCAGTGTCCTGCCGGGCTGCTACTGGGTCCCTTGGGTTAGAGTGTTCACGGATGGCCAGAGTGGTGTAGTGACCCTCCCGGACTATCGGAAACCACCACCCACAGAAAGGGGAAGTGTCCCAAGGCTGCGGTGTGTGCTGTGTCGGTGGGTTGCGAATAAACACAGAGTCTCTTTAATGTAAGAAAGGTTGGTTTACTAATTGCAAATGTGCAGCAAGTAATAAAGAGTCGAGAGGATGAGGTTTCCCTGGATAAAGCACTGGAGAACACACTTGACAATTGTTCTGAATAAATCCTTGACAGTCTAGCAATCTGGTCTATAGTGAAAGTACAACGTAGGATACAGTCGTGTTAACTGAGTAGTGCTGAATGATACGAAGAAGCACAGTAGCAGAGAGGAGGATGCCGTGAGAGTCCCAACCCATGTAGTACTGTGCTCTGCCGGGATGTTGGAGGATGAGGTAGAATACTTAGAAGAAGAAGAACACCAGTGCCAGTGTATTGATTTTGAGTTAGTCTTCACACCACCTTATGCCCACTAGACTCGGCTGAACCTTCCTGGAGGGTGACATAGGCCCCAGACCTTGTTACCTGGGATGAGCGGAATGGTGAGGGTTCCCTGCTGACACCTGGGCTGCGAGATAGAGTTCATAGGCTTTGCGCAACTTTGCTCTAACTAGATCAGTTCCTGGCTCTTTGGCTCTTGTGGATACTTACCTGCTCTGTGACACTCCTTGTCCTTGGCGTGGGTTGAGGTTGTCTCTGGCTTGTCCTCTCCTAAGAGGGGTTTAACAGTGCATAGTGCTGTGTAGCGTTACTTGTAAGAAGGTTGTTGGAGGTGTACTGTCTTGCGTCCTTCCCATGCGGGGTTCTGACTAAAACTTGAGGTACGGGAACCTGGCAGAGGGCCAGGGCCCAGATAGGACCACTGTGGAGAGCTATCTGGCTTGTGTCCTTCCTCCACAATGTCCAGTACGAAAGACCTTTGCTCCTCCTCCACCCACGAGACTTCCTTCCTCCAGGCATGTAAGGTGAGCTGTGAGTGGGTGAAGAGTGCAACAGAAGAAGAAAGGAGGGAGATGATAGGAAAGAAGAAAACTAGACTCCTACTGGTCTACAGACTCAGATGACACATAGAAAACAATAACCCTTTACATCCTTCAGCTGTGCGGCTTCCAAATACATATACATAATACAGTGGCGAACTTTAGTACTATTTTCATCACCACACAAGTACAATAAGTGCAGACTTTTTGTGAACGGTGTATATATCTGTAACACCTGTGGTAGGAAACTACACACATACAGTATATTTTTGGTGGTCCACCCTTTGGCAAGGTCCTTCCGTGGAGGGATATCTGACTAGTCCTGTGTTTTTCGAAACTCTCAAATGAGGCTCCACAGACTCTTTTTACCTACAGTATATGGGATTTTTCTAAAACCTGCAGAATCAGGGAAAAAAATACTGAGTTGATTTTTGTAAGTTAATACCTGTTGGATTTAAATGAAAAATTAGCAAAAATTTTAATCTTTAAATTTAACCCACACTTTGCTTTAAAGCAAATAAACCATCAGGTACATTCGCTTTAAGTACTGCGCTGGTCTATTACTGAGCACTGGCCCAGGCTGAAGCACTGGAGGCGCATTCGCTTTAATTAGTATGAACCAGCTAGAGGGTTAGTAAAAATTATAAATCCTTTAGTGAATTTTTTGAGGGGTGCAGTTTCTTAAATGGTCTGATTTAGGAGGCCAAATCCAAATCCTGGAGACGGAGACCAATCATACCAGTATACAAGAGGCAAATATTACCGCCACACAATAACCACTACTATTGCCACCATACTGTTACTGATCATATACAGTGTAAGACCAGCAATGCCAACAAAGAGACAAATATTACCACAACATAATTACTAATATCCTCACCTACTGACTAAAGCCACCTCTACTGTATCCACTGTACAAAGACCAATATCACCTCATACAGTGACCATATAGAGCTAGATACCAGATCCACACAGGATTTGCAGACCATATAAGTGATTACAATATAGCAGTTAAAGGAGTACTCCGGCCCGGGGGTATTTTTCAGTTATGGCCGGGGATGGGGGGGTTATGGACGGCGGAGGTCACTTACCTACCCTGTTCTAATGCCAGGTCCCGGATCGCGCCGCCTGCTACACCCGTCCCGCGGTAGGTAAGTGACCTCCTCCGTCCATAACTACCCCATCCCCGGAAATAACTGAAAAATACCCCCGGGCCAGAGTACCCCTTTAAGTGCATCTTTGTTACACTTATGCTTTTCTGTGCAGGTTGGCCCCCAAGTAGGTATTAGTTTTGTTTAGTAAAAAAAAAAAAAAAGAAACCATACTCACCTGGCTCTGCAGTCTTTCCTCCCTGCTCCCTTTCTCCCTCAGTGCTCCAGCATCCAGAGGCACAGTGCTGCCTGGGACCACAAGAGTGATTGGCAGACTCCTTAAAGAGTCTCAAAATACAGGACTAGCCAGATATACCTCCAGGCAATGCACCTAGGATTTCACTGCATTGAGCACTTTCACTAGCAGCCGGCAGTGTTATCATTTCGCTGGTCTCCCTGAGATCAGCGATCTGTTTCTCTTATGGCTTTACTAGGCTGTTTGCTGTATGTGGATGGATACCTGGCCTAACAGGAGCCACCCCTTAGCCGGGTCCTTCCCGGAGGGATATCTGGCTAGTCCTGTGTTTCGAGACTCTTCGATGAGGCTCCACGGGCTCCTCTTTTGCATATTCATGTTTTCCAGGGGCAATGCACCTAGGATTTCACTGCATTGAGCGCTTTCACTAGCAGCCGGCAGTGTTATTGTTTGGCTGGTCTCCCTGAGATCAGCGATCTATTTCTCTTATTATTTAAAAAGGGGTCAAAAAGTGGCCCTGGGAACTATAGGCCTGTTAGTTTAACCTTCATTTTATGTAAAATGCCCTCCAGACTGCCAATATAATACCCCACAGACTGAAAATATAATGCCCTCCAGACTAAGGATATAATGCCCCCCAGACTGAGGGTATAATGCCCCCCAGATTAAGGATATAATTCCCCCCAGACTAAGGGTATAATGCTTCCTAGACTAAGGACATAATGCCCCCCAGACTGAGGATATAATGACCCCCAGACTGAGGATATAATGCCCCCCAGACTGAGGATATAATGCCCCCCAGACTAAGGGTATAATGCTCCCCAGACTGAGGACATAATTCCCCCCAGACTGAGGATATAATTCACCCAAAGCATATAATGCCCCCCAGACTGAGGGTATAATGCTCCCCAGACTGAGGACATAATGCCCCCCAGGCTGAGGGTATAGTGCTCCCCAGACTGCAGATATATGCCAGCCAGACTGAGGGTATAATGCTCCCCAGACTGAGGATATAATATCCCCCCAGACTGAGGATATTATATCCCCACAGACTGAGGATATAATGCCCACAGACTGAGGATATAATGCCCACAGACTGAGGATATAATGCTCCCTAGACTGCAGATATACAGTATGCCAGCCAGACTGAGAGTATAATGCTCCCCAGACTGAGGATATAATATCCCCACAGACTGAGGATATAATGCTCCCCAGACTGCAGATATATGCCAGCCAGACTAAGGATATAATGGATCGTTTTTACATTGTTCAGTGTGTAATAAATCTGACATGTTATCCATATTCTATTTTTTTACTCCTTAAAAAAAGTTTACATTTTTAAAAATAAATGTGCTTTAAATTTCCCTATTCTGACTCTCCTATAATTTTTTATCTTTCAGGCTTTAGAGCTGTGTGTGATCTGTATTTGTGATTGGTACGATTGTGGTGTCCCAGCACAGGGTGCTGGTTCCTGGCACCTGAGTAAGTACTGTAACTCCCTCAGGTTCACACAACTGGGAGTTGGTGCCACTGTACAATTGTGTTTTTCCCACTAGGTGTCACCACTTGTATTTTCTATTTATATTGTATGAGTGAAGGGTTAACTATGTTGTGTGCCACGTGTTATGTTTCAACCACTCACCGGTGCGGGTGCTCTCTCTAGCCTATCTTCTCTTTCTCACACACACTCAGACCCACCACTCACAGGAGGGCTTAGATAGCCCCTGTAGGAGGAGTTAGTTCTTGGTGGGAGGAAGTGAGTTAGTGGCTGAAGATCCAAGTGGATGTGTGAGGATCAGCTCAGCCACAAAGTTCTTCTTGTGAGCCCTAAAACAACTATGCAGTGCTAAGCTCCACAAAGGAGAGAGAAGCCAAACAGGGATCACTTTGCCCATGCCAGAAACCTTTCTAAAACATCCAGGGCAGTAACCTAAAGAAATAGGAACTGACCCCAGTGGGACAAAGCTACAGTACATCTATGAATCCGACTGCACAGTGTAGGACTACTGCAAAATCCAGAAAGTCTGCTTCACCCAGATATGTAAAGAACACTGCAGAGACACCATCACGTGTCTCGATGTCAGTGAGCTAGCCAGACCTTCCTCCGGGAACAACCAAGCCAAGGAATGTATCCAGTCAATGAAACCACCCAAGCAAGGTATCCATCCACAGACAGCTGTTTAGGGGTATTTTCCCCTCATTAGTGTGGAGTAGGATTCTGGCTAGTGGGAGCAATGCCTAGTAAGTGCATGCAAAAGGACACTGGTTGACCACAGGGAGATCCACCAAAACACCACAGAGACACCATCACGTCAGTGTATTCTAGGACATTGCCCCCTGGGAAATCAAATATGCAAAAAACACTGCAGGGGCACCATCATGTGTCTTGACGTCAGTGAACTACCCAGACTTTCCACCGGGAAGGAACAACTAAGCCAAGGAATGTCTCCAGTCAAGGAAACCACCCAAGCAAGGTATCCAGCCACAGACAGCTGTTTCGGGATCCCACTAGCCAGAATCCTACTCCACACTAATGAGGGGCAAATACCCCGAAACAGCTGTCTGTGGATGGATACCTTGCTTGCGTGGTTTCCTTGACTGGAGACATTCCTTGGCTTGGTTGCTCCTTCCCGGAGGAAGGTCTGGCTAGCTAACGTCGAGACACATGACCGTGACATCAAGACCGTGACAAATGCCTAATTGCCCTTAACTTCACCGAGACGTCGACTACTGGCCACCGCATTATGTTGGTATATATGTGACTTTTTAAACACTTGTTTTACAGGGAAAAAAATCTGGAAAGTTGTACTTTGGTGTTTTTTTTTTGGTGTTGCAAGATCAGTAATGTGATAATTTACTATTTTGGACATTGGACAATAACGCTTACAATGTTTAATTTTTTATTTTAAATGGCAAAACGGGGGTGATTTGAACTTTAATTATAGTTTTTTTTATACACTTTTTGGCTATGTTCACACTGCGTACGAGTCCGGCCGGATTTTGTACGCCGCCGTACATGTGCGGCTGAAACTACGGGCGTGGGAAAAATGGACATGCGGCCGGATGTGTACGAACCGCGAACATACGCCCGAAGTACATTTATGCTTCCCTAGCTTGTTTCGAAGCGATCTGAGGCAGGTCATTTACTTGGAAATCTTCGCCCAGCCCAATAAAACTCACAGAACCTTTTGAATCGAAAAATCAAGTTCAATTTGGCTGAAATAAGTACTTCGTACGGGACCGCATGGAAATCCACGGCTGTGAGTTGGAACATTTCCGTCCTCAAACAATGGTCTTGTTCATTTTTCACGGCGCCGTATACGATCCGGCCGTAAGCTCATACGTAGTGTGCACTGTGCGGGCGTATATCGTATACTTTCAAGCGAACGCATCAACCTCAAAACTACGTGCGTATATTCGCGATTCGCACTACGGCCGGAAACATACGTAGTGTGAACATAGCCTTTAACCTCCCTCTAGGGACCTTTTATGACCGCTTCCTTAGATCAGTGCTCTGCTAATAGAGTCTGTCTGAGCCAGTCTTTAAAGTTTACTTTTTTTTTAAATGAATGTGCTGACCCACCTCAGCCAATGATTGGCTGAGCAGGCTGTTACCCTCAGACGAGTCCGTCTCGGAAGTAGAGGTGTGATCTCTCACCCCGAGACCCAAAGATGATGTAGGAGGGCACCAGGGGAGTGCAGAAAGGTAAGAATACGCTGTTGGTTATGTTCTCTCCAAGTAATAGAGATGAGCGAACCTCGAGCATGCTCGAGTCCATCCGAACCCGAACTTTCAGCATTTGATTAGCGGTGGCTGCTGAAGTTGGATAAAGCCCTAAGGCTATGTGGAAATCATGGATATAGTCATTGGCTGTATCCATGTTTTCCAGACAACCTTAGAGCTTTATCCAAGTTCAGCAGCCCCCGCTATTCAAATACCGAACGTTCGGCTTCGGATCGACTCATACCCAAACCCGGTTCGATCATCTCTAGTAAGCAACAAAAGTTATTTTTGAGCGGAATACTCCTTTAACTTCCTTCTGGTTTTACAATATAACAACTGGGGTGAAATGCTCAAAAAGACAATATATTAATCTAGTGTGTACTGTATTTATTTACACACTATAGCCAATGCTTGCTTAAGTCTTTTAATTTTTTAATCAATGTTGGCTACTAAATGCAGTTGTTTCGATTTATTTGGGTTATACACGCTGGTCCATAATAGAACCTGCTGCTTCTTGTCTCCCTTCTAGCTTTAGATGGAAAGCAGCTTGGTACAACGACCCATTCAAGTGAGTATGTTCTATCCAGAAAGCTGTGTTCCAACTAAATAATAACACTAGAGGGAGACAGATCCTCATGGTCCTCATCAGTATCCTGAACCTTAATACCTTGCAGTGCAAAGCTAAACATTCCTCCTCCCAAATAACACATTTTCCTCTAACCTCTTAAATAATATATTGCATATATTCCCCTTCTCCCCACCGTACTTTTCTGTGCCCTAAAGCCTCTTTCACACGTTTAGTGATTTTTCTGGGCCGCAAAACCTCCATTTTTTTTCCATGATCCACAGAAAATCATCCGTATTTGACTCCGATTCCGTTTTCATGAAAAGTGAACAATACTAGTTTGCTTAGATTTGATCTGTTTTTTTTTTTACGAAACACGTAAAAATGATGGATCCCATAGACTTCTTTTGCTAATCCGAACCACAGTCACAATCCGCACTAGGACATTTTTTTTATAGAAAGTATTAAGACAGACATTGTGAATAGCCCAATATAAACCAATGTGCTCTTGAACTGTGATTACAGATCCACAATTACGGACAATTTTTAGGGATGTGTGAATAGGGCCTTACCCAGGGTAGAACTAGAATTCTATAGGATCTAGGGCAAATTTTGGATCTGGGCATGAACCTCAAGCACGCTCATGTTTGTCCGAACCCAAGCATCAAGTGGCTGCAGAAGTTGTATGTTCTCAACTGGATTTGGAAGAAGGGCTCAGCGATGCAAGCTAACTGTCCAGCAGGGACAGTGATGGGGGGGGGAGGCAAAACAGCCACTTTGCACCAGAGGTTAAAATTATTTTTCTATATTATGGAAGTGCAGACAGATACAGTGGGGAAAAAAGTATTTAGTCAGTCACCAATAGTGCAAGTTCCACCACTTAAAAAGATGAGAGGCGTCTGTAATTTACATCATAGGTAGACCTCAACTATGGGAGAGAAAATGAGAAAACAAATCCAGAAAATCACATTGTCTGATTTTGTAAGAATTTATTTGCAAATTATGGTGGAAAATAAGTATTTGGTCAGTAACAAAATTTCATCTCAATACTTTGTTATATATCCTTTGTTGACAATGACAGAGGTCAAACGTTTTCTGTAAGTTTTCAGGTTGGCACACACTGTTGTTGGTATGTTGGCCCATTCCTCCATGCAGATCTCCTCTAGAGCAGTGATGTTTTGGGGCTGTCGCTTGGCAACACAGACTTTCAACTCCCTCCAAAGGTTTTCTATAGGGTTGAGATCTGGAGACTGGCTTGGCCACTCCAGGACCTTGAAATGCTTCTTACAAAGCCACTCCTTCGTTGCCCTTGCGGTGTGCTTTGGATCATTGTCATGTTGAAAGACCCAGCCACGTTTCATCTTCATTGCCCTTGCTGATGGAAGGAGGTTTGCACTCAAAATCTCACGATACATGGCCCCATTCATTCTTTCATGTACCCGGATCAGTCGTCCTGGCCCCTTTGCAGAGAAAAAGCCCCAAAGCATGATGTTTCCACCCCCATGATTTACAGTAGGTATGGTGTTTGATGGATGCAACTCAGTATTCTTTTTCCTCCAAACGCGACAAGTTGTGTTTCTACCAAACAGTTCCACTTTGGTTTCATCAGACCATAGGACATTCTCCCAATACTCTTCTGGATCATCCAAATGCTCTCTAGCAAACTTCAGACGGGCCCAGACATGTACTGGCTTAAGCAGTGGGACACGTCTGGCACTGCAGGATCTGAGACCCTGGCGGCGTAGTGTGTTACTGATGGTAGGCTTTGTAACATTGGTCCCAGCTCTCTGCAGTTCATTCACTAGGTCCCCCCGCGTGGTTCTGAGATTTTTGCTCACCGTTCTTGTGATCATTTTGACCCCACGGGGTGAGATTTTGCGTGGAGCCCCAGATCGAGGGAGATTATCAGTGGTCTTGTATGTCTTCCATTTTCTAATTATTGCTCCCAGAGTTGATTTCTTCACTCCAAGCTGGTTGCCTATTGCAGATTCAGTCTTCCCAGCCTGGTGCAGGGCTACAATTTTGTTTCTGGTGTCCTTTGACAGCTCTTTGGTCTTCACCATAGTGGAGTTTGGAGTCTGACTGTTTGAAGGTGTGCACAGGTGTCTTTTTATACTGATAACAAGTTTAAACAGGTGCCATTACTACAGATAATGAGTGGAGGAAAGAGGAGACTCTTAAAGAAGAAGTTACAGGTCTGTAAGAGCCAGAAATCTTGATTGTTTGTAGGTGACCAAATACTTATTTTCCACCATAATTTGCAAATAAATTCTTACAAAATCAGACAATGTGATTTTCGGGATTTGTTTTCTCATTTTGTCTCTCATAGTTGAGGTCTACCTATGATGTAAATTACAGATGCCTCTCATCTTTTTAAGTGGGAGAACTTGCACTATTGGTGACTGACTAAAATACTTTTTTTCCCCACTGTATATAATAGGTACCATGTATTTCTTTGCACTAACAGCTATTTAACAGTAATAGCAGTTTGCAATGTGAATTGCAGAGTACAGATTCACTTTAAAGAGGAACTGTCAGCAGCCTGTTTGTTAAAGCGACTCTGTACCCACAATCTGCCCTCCAAACTGCTTGTACCTTCGGATAGCTGCTTTTAATCCAAGATCTGTCCTGGGGTCCGTTCGGCAGGTGATGCAGTTATTGTCCTAAAAAACAGCTTTTAAACTTGCAGCCCTGTGTCAAATTGGCATGGCCTAGAGTAGGCTTGCACTGCCTCACCGTCCCTCCCTCCCCCTCTTCATCATTAGGAATGCCACTGGCAGGATTTATCCAATTCATCACTTGTCTAAACACTGCATAGTGCTGGATAGTTAATACACATGTGCAGTGTTTAGACAAGTGGTGACTAGGAGAAATCCTGCCCGGGGGCTTTCCTAATGGTGAAAAGGGCAGAGAGGATAGACGGAGAGGCAGTGATGGCCTAGGACACGGACACTCTAGGCCAAACTAATTTAAAACAGGGCAATAACTGCATCGCCTGCTGAACTGTGTTTTATTTCCAATCAGACATGATGATTCCTGCTGCCACCTCTGTCCGTCTCAGGAACTGTTCAGAGCAGGAGCAAATCCCTGCAGAAAACTTCTCCTGCTCTGGACAGTTCCTGTCACGGACAGAGGTGGCAGCAAAGAGCACTGTGTCAGACTGGAAAAAATACACAACATCCTGATAAGCAGCTGATTAATACTGGAAGACTGGAGTTTTTTTTTTCTTTTTGTAAACAAGTAATTTACAAATCTGTATAACTTTCTAGATTTAAAAAAAATGTGTCCAAAATACCCCTTTATTCTAAAAAGTAAATAATTTCCAATGTCACATTTCCTTCACGAGAATAAAACAGCATTGTGAATTAAAGAGCCGAGAGACCCTTGCTACATATAATTATATTGTTTTACATTGCAGATAAAGGAACAATTTTAGCTGCAACTCTATGTTTACCTTTGGAAAGGTGATCCTTCACTTAGAGTAACTGAAGTGGTTTGAGAAACAGAGATAGCCATGAATTTATAATAAGGTTTAAAGTTATAAGACACCTTTGTAGTCATCATGTTATCTCTAGGAAGAGAACCATTTAGCAGGTACTTTTAACATTACAATTTAATATCCTGAAAGTTTATGTTTATAAACAGAGTGTCTTCCTATCTATTCAATAGAAAGTGACAGTAAATATAAAAATAATGGTTTCTGGTGTTTTGCCATTAAAACCTCCTCCTGCACCCTGGTGTTAAATAGTTTGGTAGTGTACCACCCTGACACACTATTATGTCAAGGTAACAGCACGGGCACTACCACTGTGCAAAAGAGTTTTTCTGTGGGAGGACAGTTACCCACCTGTCAAAACTGACGGGATCAGACTAGATCCGATCCTGGCAGTTAATCCTTATAATGCAGCAACCAAGCCTTATTGCATGACTTTACAAGGGTGGGACCCCTTATAACCATGGTCATGGTGCTGTGACTACATAGACAGCCTGGGACAATATAAGTCCATGTTCCCACATAGTAAGACACCGGCCGTTCCGTGACCTGACCGGGTCACAGAACGGCCAGTGTCAGAGAAGATCATCCCGGCGGGTACTGCAGTATCCATCGGATGATCTTCACTGCCGCTGAATTCAGATGTGGGCGCATCAGTGTGGTGTGGGCGCATCAGCTCTGATGTGGGTGCGTGCTGATGCGCCCCCATCAGAGCTCCACGGAGGAAAGATCATCCGGCCGGTACTTAAGTACCGGGCGTGATGATCCGGGCTAAGACCGGCCGTTCCGTGACCCGGCCGGGGTCACGGAACGGGCGGATGTTCACGTAGTGGGAACATAGCCCCCGTGAGGTTACCCATTAACATCAAAAATGGTTCAACTAAGGATGGCGCTCTATCAGCCCATCTGTAGTGTCCCAGAACAAGTGTGCCACTGCGTTTCTATGTCACCTGTTTCAAGGTACTATGTCAAGTGTCACACTCTGGCCTAAGGGCTGCTGTTTGAACTTTCACCACTTGGTGTCCCACTCTCCCCGACTCTCCTGCACAGCAGTGTATAGGGTTAACTGTTATATGTTCTGTTTTTTCCTGACCAATTTCTTCCAGCACCTTCTCCGACAATAGGAGGTTAGTAGAGATGAGCAAACCGGGTTCGAGTCCATCCGAACCCGAACGATCGGCATTTGATTAGCTGGGGCTGCTGAACTTGGATAAAGCTCTAAGGTTGTCTGGAAAACATGGATACAGCCAATGACTATATCCATGTTTTCCACATAGCCTTAGGGCTTTATCCAACTTCAGCAGCCACCGCTAATCAAATGCCGAAAGTTCAGGTTCGGATCAACTCGAGCATGCTCCAGGTTCGCTCATCTCTAGAGGTTAGGTTAGTCCTGGTCACCCCTTTTTAAGCATAGTTAGTTCTTGGCTGGAGAGGCTTTTTTTAGCAGTTGGTGGTAAGAGAACAAGACAGTTGTAGTGTTCCTGCTGACATTGACACCCAGGGCCCTGCTAGTAGTTGGAGCTTAGAGGGAGAAGATTAGTTTTGTTGGATTTGTCTGAGAAAAAAAGAGTATATAGTGCTAAACCCACAGGTGGGGTAACTGTCTCCTAGGATGCCTTGTCTACACCTGGAAAAAACATTCCTACCAGTCCAGAAAAGATTTGTCTGCAGTGGAGCGAAGTGCAAGCAAGCCAACAAACTCCATTGAAACTTGACCTTCTGGGGTAACCTGGAGAGGTAAGCTTCATCTGGATGTCTAAACCCGGGACTCGTGCTAGCAGATCTGATACTCCGTGGACTTTTCTGGCAATGATGGTCCTTCTCTTCTGTTCTTAACTGTGAATATGAGATTCTTCAAGCAAGTCACAAACTTACAGTACAAGTTGCCCCAGCAGAGTCCTGCACTATTAGACAAGGCCCCAAGACAGCCCCTTAACATTGCTCCCACAAGTAACACTTACCACAGATACCTCAAGCACCCAAGTTACCTACTTTGAGTTATCCATCAGGTGAAAAGACTATTCTACTGTTGTGCCTAGCTATTGCATCTTATCTTCAAGAGAGCATCTACTGCATTGCCCTTAAGAGTTTTCTAAGTAAACCATTACTGTTTAGGAACCGGACTCTGTTTAGGCACCTGCACCTACACACCTTGTTCTACCTTTACAAAGCCAGTGTTAGTATACCCGGGGGTGGGCATCCCACTCCTGGCCAACAGGACAAGGCTGTAGCTATGCTTGTTGTCACTGTCAACACACTACGACACCAGAAGTTGTGTTGCAAAGGGGTAACCTCAGTAGTGGATTATAATAGGTCCTTTTTGGGCGGTAGCCCTGGGCCCTGAGCTCCTGGGGGGCCTATGGCACCAAAACAGACTTTTACTTTAGGTGCATATTGTCTACATATTGGCTACAATTCTGCCATGATTTTCAAAAAATTTGCTTCTTTTTTACTGTGATTTTGCACAAATTAGGGTATTATGACATTATTTATCCTGTACTATGAACACCATGCTAGTGCTGCCATAGTTACAGTGGGGTTGGGGGGCCCAGGGTTAGTGAACAACCCGAGGCCTATGGTAAAGTTAATCTGCCCCTTGGTAACCTTACTGAACAACGTAACTTGATCCACAAAATGGAGCTACAAAGGCTTCAACAGTTCTTACAGTTTCCAGAAGAGTTACAGGTGGTTACTGCCGCTGAAGCATTAACCTGTGCAGCACTATCCCCTAGATTTCCAGACAGTGATCTGGCCGGTATATATTATAAATATATATTACTCCTTTAAGTCTCCCATGCAGTCAAGCTGCAGTTTCCTATCATGCATGCATGTCTGAATGCTGACATGACGTGACATCCACAAATATTAGTCCTAGCCAGAAGCCCTCCCAGATACCAGGAAAAACAGAGGTTCTTGTAATGCTTTCTGCTTCTGGTTTGAAATTTAACCCCCCCCCCCCTTGCAAATTAGATTCTTCAGACAAGGGTGAGGTGAATATCCTGTCTTTTATTCTCAACTTGTAGGAACAGTGGATATTGCTCTAACTCTCTGGCCGACATCAACTCAAGACCATGACGTACAGTAAAACTGGTTAGTTCTAGACAACTTATTTGCCTAACTCCACTCATTTTCTTCAACTTTCTATATTGCTCTACAATTCTTTAGCTAAAACCACTACTAGATGTCAGCAAAGTGTAATCTATCTGATACTATATGGAGGCGCAAAGTGGCCTAACTACTATATACAGTAGATACCGCTGGGTATAGCCCTCTCTTTATCTCCTTAACGACACCATAATGTAACTGTACATCATGGTGCAGAAAGGAGTTAAAGGGCGTGTATCGCTTACATTTTCTTATACTGATTAAAGCCATATATAACATGTTCTTTTTTTTCTAACCCATTTCTATTTTCTGATTGCAACTTTGTTTTGTTTCACTTTTTGTACATTGTTATGGGGGCTGCCATTATGCTTGAGTTTTTTTTTTTTTTTTTTTTTTGCACTGAACGTGGAAGCACTGCAATACCAGGTCAATGCCTGTAAAGGACAGAGTAATGGCCCTATTCCACGGGCCGTTTTAGAGGAGCAAACGAGCGCTATTAGCGCTCGTTTGCTCCTCGTTCGCCGCTCGCTGCCGCCGCTATTCAACGCGGCGGCAGCGAGCGGGTGAGTGCGGGAGGGGCGGCGGGGAGCTGCGGGGGGGCTGCTCGGAGGATCGCTGATCGTCCGGGCAGCCCATAGGATATAGCAGCGTCTGCTGCCGATGCTCCTATTCAGCGGAGCGACGGCAGCAGATCGCTGCTATATCAGTCGCTTGTTTTTCAACATGTTGAAAAACAAGCGACTGCAACGATCAGCCGACATGAACGATGTCGGCTGATCGTTGCACTCTATTCCACGGAACGATTATCGTCCGTAGCGGTCGATATCGTCCGAAAATGAACGATAATCGTTCCGTGGAATAGGGCCATAAGCTCTTTTTCCATCTCCCTGTTCTAAAAATCCTTTTAATATATGGTCCCCAGATAGGGGACATATCAGCTGTTAAACTGATAAGAACAGATACTGCACTTAATCTTAGCCAAAAGGCTGAGAAGCGATACCTGAGCTGTTTTTAACAGCGTTTAGTGATATGCTTTACAGCAAGCCTCATAGACACAGACAACAACAGACAGGACCTGTGTTATTGAGATGAATGTTGAACATTTATGAGCGTACTCTGTGACCTTTGAAGAGGTCACCCCACAGGGAGCTGCTAATGTCTTATAATGATTTTATCTATTGGTTTCACCATTCATTGTAAAGGTGGCCATACACCTGGGGGCTAGGTTCACACTATGTAACTGTGCGGCTGTATTTTTTATGCTGCTGTAAATGTGCGGATGAAACTACGGCCGTGGGAAAAAATAGACATGCGGCTCAAAACATACGGTCATTTACTTGGAAATCTGGTTCAACTAAAAATAACAAATAAAATCTTAAGAAAGTGATGCAAACACCTCTGGAACACAGTTTACATGAATTGCTATTACCGGGGTTTGCGATCCTCTGCAGTAATGCCGATGTCTCTCATGGTTAATCTATTAAAATAATAAAACACATTTTCGTTGTAATAAAGTGCCCTTCGTTGTTCAATAATTAAATTTAAACTAATCCATCATTTTGCAATTAAATATACTGTTAAAATAAATATATATATATAAATAAATGTATATTTATATATATATATTTATTTTTTGACAGTATATTTAATTGCACAATGATGGATTCGTTAGAATTAAATTATTGAACAACGAAACTGAATTTATTTCATCGAAAATGTGCTTTATTAATTAAATATTAATTAGTACAGGAAGCTCCATAAGCCGTTAATTCATATTCCCGGCAATAGATCTTTCTGTACTAATCATCACTTTACTTTAATGAAAACATCAAATGTTTCTTCTAATTATGTTATCACAATAGCATTATTAGAAGAAACATTTAGAATTATATGTGCGCTCAGCTGATTGGCTGATCCGCTGAGCGCACATATAATGAGCCGGTCCGCAGCACAGTGACTTCATTGTGCTGCGGACCAGCGAAGAGGACACATCAGGGTGAGTATAGAGCTCTCCCCACCCCCTCCCCAGCACTGCACCCCTCCCAGCAAGGAAGGGGGGGTCAGTTAACCCCTTCCTTGCTGGGATGGGTGCAGTCTGACATCAGTCTGGCCCCCAAGGGGTTAAGGGGGATGCAATACATCCTCCCTTAACCCCTTGGGGGCCAGACTGTAAGCAGCGATCTGTAAAGATGCTGCATACTGTAAGGTGCACAACACCGCTCACAATGATGGGTGTTGTGCTCCTGTTTGTGTGTTTTTTGTGTGTTTCTCCCTTTTTGTTTTTCAGATATCGGTATCCTGGGGATTACGTCGGATTCCGTGGACTACGTCGATGACCAGCGTTTTTTTTTTTTTTTTTTAATAAAATGGTCAATGAGGGGTGTGGGGGTGTTTTTATTTGAATAAAATTTTTTTTTTACTTGTGTCTTATCTAGTTTTTTTTTAACTATTTATTTTAAAAAACCCCGCATAGGGTCCCCCCTATTTTTATAACCAGCCGGGTTAAAAACCAAACGACAGCAGCCTGGTAACACCAGGGTGGGAAGAGCCATTGGTTTAGGCCCTCCCCAGCCTAAATCTTACCAGCCTGCTGCCGCCCGGTCCAGGAGCGCCAATTTTGATGCTCCGGGACCACTGGCACCCGGCTCTTCCCAGTACCCCTGGTGGCATTGGGTACTGGGGTAATAATAGGGGGTTAGTGTTAGCCATTTTATACCGGCTAACACTAGGCCCCAACTTAGTAATGGATTCCGTCTATTAGACGGCTTCCACTACTAAGTCTATAAAGTAAAGAAATAAAGACAAGACACAAGTAAAAAAAAATTTTTATTCAAATAAAAACACCCCCACACCCCTCATTGACCATTTTATTGAAAAAAAAAACAAAAAAAAAAACGCTGGTCATCGACGTAGTCCACGGAATCCGACGTAATCCCCAGGATACCGATATCTGAAAAACAAAAAGGGAGAAACACACAAAAAACACACAAACAGGAGCACAACACCCATCATTGTGAGCGGTGTTGTGCACCTTACAGTATGCAGCATCTTTACAGATCGCTGCTTACAGTCTGGCCCCCAAGGGGTTAAGGGAGGATGTATTGCATCCCCCTTAACCCCTTGGGGGCCAGACTGATGTCAGACTGCACCCATCCCAGCAAGGAAGGGGTTAACTGACCCCCCCTTCCTTGCTGGGAGGGGTGCAGTGCTGGGGAGGGGGTGGGGAGAGCTCTATACTCACCCCGATGTTGTCTCTTCGCTGGTCCGCAGCACAATGAAGTCACTGTGCTGCGGACCCGCTAATTATATGTGCGCTCAGCCAATCAGCCAATCAGCTGAGTGCACATATAATTCTAAATGTTTCTTCTAATAATGCTATTGTGATAACATAATTAGAAGAAACATTTGATGTTTTCATTAAAGTAAAGTGATGATTAGTACAGAATGCTCTTTTGCCAGCAATATGAATTAACGGCTTATGGAGCTTCCTGTACTAATTAATATTTAATTAATAAAACACATTTTCGATGAAATAAATTCAGTTTCGTTGTTCAATAATTTAATTCTAACGAATCCATCATTGTGCAATTAAATATACTGTCAAAAAATAAATATATATATATATACATTTATTTATATATATATTTATTTTAACAGTATATTTAATTGCAAAATGATGGATTCGTTAGAATTAAATTATTGACCAACGAAAGGGACTTTATTACAAAGAAAATGTGTTTTATTAATTTAATATATTAACTATTAGAGGCATCGGCATTCGGCATCATTGCCGGCTATTTTTGAAGTACTCCGTACGGACCGCCTGTCAATCCACGGCCGCGTTTCCAGCCGCAAACAATGGTCTTGTTCATTTTTTACAGGTCCGTTTACGATCGGGCCGTAGATTCAGACATAGTGTGCACTGTGCAGCCGTATATCCTATACTTTTCCAGCGTACGCATGAACCACCAAAAATACCGCCGCACAATTACAGCCGCACAGTTACATAGTCTAAACCTAGCCTTAATAATCATTGGGCCAACAGTTATCTCTCCTGCCCTCCCCATACACATAACCGTTTAGCACAACCTGTGTTCTCCATAGGGAGGTAGGGCCTATTCCTAAACCACACTTCTCTGGCAGTAGCCTATCTCTCTGAGAACAAAAGGATCAGGCAGTGAAATTCCATCATGAGCGAGTCTGGGGAGACTCCAATGTATGATTTATACTGATGTCCAAACATTAGGATAAAGTGTAAGGGGTCCTTTATGCTGTACCCATCACTTTCCAGCAGACATCTTGTTATCACCACAGAACAGGAAGTCTCACCCTAATTTTAGGCATAGTAGTGAGTATAAGAACTACAAGATTTTACGATTATTTTAAATTATACTAGAAAATGTACCCGGCGCTGCCCGGGTATAAAGTGTCAGTGTGTTAATTAGATTTGTTCTAAGGTGCCCAGGAGGCCAAGCTAAAGGTATTGTTTCATCTGAGTTAATCAGTGGAATTAGTGTATACCTGTAGTGCATAGTTGGAGGGGTTCTGTATACCCACAATGTATAGTTTTTAGGGGTCTCGCATATCTGTAGTGCATAGTTGGGGGGGCTGTATACCTATAGTGTATAGTTGAGGGAGGTCCTGTATACCTGCAGTGTACAGTTGGTGAAGGTCCTGTATACCTGTACTGTATAGTTTTGGGGTCCTGTATACCTGTAGTATATAGTTGGTGCTGTATACCTGTAATGTATAGTTGGTGGAGGTCTTGTATACCTGTAGTTTATAGTTTGAGGGTCCTGGATACCTGTAGTGTATAATTGGTGGAGGTCTTGTATACCTGTAGTATATAGTTTGGGGGTTCTGTATACCTGTAGTAAATAGTTTGAGGGTCCTGTATAACTATAGTATAGAGTTGGTGGAGGTCCTGTATACCTGTAGTGTATAGTTTGGGGTCCTATATACCTGTAGTATATAGCTGGTGGAGTTCCTGTATACCTGTAGTATATTTGGGGTCCTGTATACTTGTAGTATAGAGTTGGTGAAGGTGCTGTATACCTGTATTATAGAGTTGGTGTAGGTCCTGTATACCTGTAGTGTATGGTTTTGAGGTCCTGTATACCTGTAGTGTATAATTTGGGGTCCTATATACCTGTAGTATATAGTTGGTGGAGTTCCTGTATACCTGTAGTGTATAATTTTGGGGTCCTGTATACCTGTAGTGTATAGTTTGGGGTCCTGTATACCTGTAGTATATAGTTGGTGGAGGTCCTGTATACCTGAAGTATATAGTTGGTGGAGGTCCTGTATACCTGTAGTATATAGTTTTGGGGTCCTGTGTACCTGTAGTGTAAAGTTTGGGGTCCTGTATACCTGTAGTATATAGTTTTGTGGAGGTCCCGTGCACTTGTAGTGTATAGTTTTGGGGTCCTGTATACCTGTAGTGTCCTGTATACCTGCAGGGTTGTATTTACCCGTATGGCAGTGTTATTCAGTCACAGTGTGTCGGTATTGGTCATGTCTGGTATGGGGGTGTTATCCAGTCACAGTATCGCGGTATTGGTCAGGTCTGGTGTGGCGGTGTTATCCAGTCACGGTATGGTGGTATTGGTCTGGTCTGGTATAGCGGTGTTATCCAGTCACAGTATGGCAGTATTGGTCAGGTCTGATATGATGGTGTTATCCAGTCACAGTATGGTGGTATTGGTCAGGACTGGTGTGGCGGTGTTACCCAGTCACAGTTTGCCGGTATTGGTCAGGTCTGGTATGGCAGTGTTATCTAGTCACAGTATGGCGGTATTGATCAGGTCTGGTATGACAGTGTTATCCAGCACAGTATAGCGGTATTGGTCAGGTCTGGTATGGCAGTGTTATCCAGTCACAGTATGGCGGTATTGGTCAGGTCTGGTATGACAGTGTTATCCAGCACAGTATAGCGGTATTGGTCAGGTCTGGTATGGCGGTGTTATCCATTCACAGTATGGCGGTATTGGTCAGGTCTTATATGACAGTGTTATCCAGTCACAGTATGGCGGTATTGGTAAGGTCTGGTATGACAGTTTTATCCAGTCACAGTATGGCGGTATTGGTCAGGTCTGGTATGGTAGTGTTATCCAGTCACAGTATGGCGGTATTGGTCAGGTCTGGCGTGGCAGTGTTATCCAGTCACAGTATGGCGGTATTGGTCAGGTCTGGTGTGGCGGTGTTACCCAGTCACAGTATGGCGGTATTGGTCAGGTCTGGTATGGAGGTGTTATCTAGTCACAGTATGGCGGTATTGGTCAGGTCTGGCAGTGTTATCCAGTCACAGTATGGCAGTATTGGTCAGGTCTGGTATGACAGTGTTATCCAGCACAGTATGGCGGTATTGGTCAGGTCTGGTGTAGCAGTGTTACCCAGTCACAGTTTGGTATACCTTTTGTGCCCTGTATATACATGTACTGTATAGATGGAGTAGGGGTTTGTGTATATACATGTACTGTATAGATGGAGTAGGGGGCCCTGTATATACATGTACTGTATAGATGGAGTAGGGGGCCCTGTATATACATGTACTGTATGGATGGAGTAGGGGGTCCTGTATATACATGTACTGTATAGATGGAGTAGGGGGTCCTGTATATACATGTACTGTATAGATAGAGTAGGGGGTCCTGTATATACATGTACTGTATAGATGAAGTAGGGGGCCCTGTATATACATGTACTGTATAGATGGAGTAGGGGGCCCTGTATATACATGTACTGTATAGATGGAGTAGGGGGTCCTGTATATACATGTACTGTATAGATGGAGTAGGGGGCCCTGTATATACATGTACTGTATAGATGGAGTAGGGGGTCCTGTATATACATGTACTGTATAGATGGAGTAGGGGGCCCTGTATATACATGTACTGTATAGATGGAGTAGGGGGTCCTGTATATACATGTACTGTATAGATGGAGTAGGGGGTCCTGTATATACATGTACTGTATAGATGGAGTAGGGGGTCCTGTATATACATGTACTGTATAGATGGAGTAGGGGGTCCTGTATATACATGTACTGTATAGATGGAGTAGGGGCTCCTGTATATACATGTAATGTATAGATGGAGTAGGGGGCCCTGTATATACATGTACTGTATAGATGGAGTAGGGGGTCCTGTATATACATGTACTGTATAGATGGAGTAGGGGGTCCTGTATATACATGTACTGTATAGATGGAGTAGGGGGTCCTGTATATACATGTACTGTATAGATGGAGTAGGGGGTCCTGTATATACATGTACTGTATAGATGGAGTAGGGGGCCCTGTATATACATGTACTGTATAGATGGAGTAGGGGGTCCTGTATACATGTACTGTATAGATGGAGTAGGGGGTCCTGTATATACATGTACTGTATAGATGGAGTAGGGGGTCTACCAGTTATTACTGTGGATGTTGTGAGGCAGCTTCCCTAGCAACCATTGCTCCCTGTGAAAATGAAAGCAGTAATCCTATTGGTTGCTAAGGCTCCAACTGCCGTGTCTGCTGCAGCTAATTATATCACCTGTGTTTGCAGTGAGATTTTCCAATTCATCTCTATGGGGCGCCTCTCTTTCCCCTCCCCCTCCCCTCCTGTACATCTGGCGGGGACGGGACCTTCGCAATAACCTTCCCGGGCACCCAATGTATCTGTGTGCCAAATTTGGGGTCAAACGGTTCAGGCGTTTGGAAGTCTATAGAGGACAGACAGACAGACAGACAGACAGACTTTGATTTTTATGATATAGATATAGAATAATGGAAAATTAGAGGGAAAAAAACACCAAAAATTCTTTAAAATGTCACTGTTTAATAAAAAAACCTTTTAACATGTCAAAGAGGCATAAAAAGCAAAAATGGCTAGCTCTCCAGTACCTCTGTTCACACTGTGCAGGTTGCATGCCGCTGTGGCTAAAATACAGACAAAAACTCTTGCTAGGTCATATGATATTCCTGAATACAAAGCGTGTCCAGGAATATCATGTGACCTAACTGTGAACGTCACAGGGGAGGCAGAGCCAATGGATCTGCTCTGTCGGCTCTACCCTCGCTTGTTGCAACAGTGCAGCACAAAATCGCTGTGTCTGAAGGGGTGGGCAGCACAGCCAGGAACAAGAGACGCCAACTGCAGCTAACGTCCCGGCACAAAATGCCAGCACTGGAACAGTACCATGCTGTCACACTCCTGGTGGCAGAGCTGCCCGTAAAATAAGCTTACCCCTTTAAGACCATCTTGTGATACAGCAGTAACAAATTTCCCCCATAGTGTCTAATTCTTGGCTATACCTTGATAGACATTCTATAAATGAACTACATTTTTAAAGTGGCACAAACTGTTTACATAGAGTGCCCATGTAGCAATGGTCCCAGCTCTACACAGACTCTGGAGTCAGTATGAGAGGTTATATTGCAGTTACATCCAGTGACTGACTAGGGTTGTCTTCTTGTAGTCATTCTTTTCCTTTTCTTCTCTATCTGTCTCCGACCACTATAAAGGCTTCTATAGACAAACATCTTACGCCCTGCAGTTTTCCAGCACATTCCCCACCTTTGTCCTACCCTAAGTGCCCTAAATAATGCCTCCTTTGTTGCCCTACATAGTAGAAGGGTTGGGTAAAATTGGGTTGAAGGGCAACTCCCCCCCCCCCATAAGTAGAAGCCCCAAATAGGTAATCTCCCTCTATTAGATGTAGTAGGTAGGTAATGCCCCATTTGGTCCCCCCATTAAGTAACCCTTCTTCAATTAGGTAGATTCCCCAGTAGATAGAAACCTGCCATTAGGTAGCCCCCAGTAGGTAGGGTACGTTTCATTAGATACGCAATCTAACTCATTTGGTACATTCCCCCATTGTATAGGTAATGCACTCATTAGGTAGGTAATCCTCCCATTAAGTAGTAGGTAGGTAATCTTTTCCTTAAATAGATGTCCCCAGCAGGGCAGTTTCTAGATCATTTTGGCAACAGGGCGAATCTTGATAAAAGCGCCCCCCTGCGACCTCAATTCAGCTCTGGAGAAGGAAGGAGGGCTTTTATCAGGATTCGGGTTGTTAGGAAGAAGCAGGGTGTGTATTATGGCATAGATCAGTGTTGCACCCCTAAGAGATAATGTTCAACCGATTACAGAATCATCATACAGGGACTCACAGGTGACGTTCTCTTTGATCTGCGGCACCATTTTCCTTTTCCTCTCCAACCGAACCACCATGATGATTTCTTGCAGCTACAATTCGTCTCCTCAGAACCTGCCAGACAAACATCTCAGGCTCCGCACTTATCCAGCAACTTCCTTCCCTTTTCCCTCCTTTGGGCTCCTAAATTATAGTAATTCTGCTGCTTGGTGCAGTAAAGTCTGCAAGGTGTGACCTCCATTACACTGACATACAGGATACTGGGAGAGCTGGGTGACCTCCATTACACTGACATACAGGATGCTGGGAAAGCTGGGTGACCTCGATTATACTGACATACAGGATACTGGGAGAGCTGGGTGACCTCCATTACACTGACATACAGGATGCTGGGAAAGCTGTGTGACCTCCATTACACTGACATACAGGATACTGGGAAAGCTGGGTGACCTCCATTACACACTGACATACAGGATGCTGGGAAAGCTGAGTGACCTCCATTACACACTGACATACAGGATGCTGGGAAAGCTGTGTGACCTCCATTACACACTGACATACAGGATGCTGAGAAAGCTGTGTGACCTCCATTATACTGACATGCAGGATGCTGGAAAAGCTGGGTGACCTCCATTTTACTGACATACAGGATGCTGGAAAAGCTGGGTGACCACCCCCTGTAATCCCCCCTGTGCTGTCCCCATTGTAATAATCCTCCCTATGCTGCCCCCCCCCATAGTAATAATCCCCTCTGCTCCCCCTGCATTGCCAAACACATACACACACACACACAAAAAAAACCCCATTATACTCACCTTATTCTGGCATAGGAGTCCCTCTCTCCTCTTCTTCTTCAGCCTACGAGGAGCAGGCCGATGCTGACCCTGCACACATCTCTCTCCAGCAAACGCAGTGAAATGACGTCATTGCGCTGCTGGAGGGAGTTGTCTGCAGGTGCAGAGTGCTCGGCTGGGTCGGAGCGGTCCGGGGGCAGAGCTACGTGCGGTCCGGAGGTTCAGGCGGTCCGGAGGTGGAGGTTCAGGCGGTCCGAGGGCGGAGCTACAGCCGATCCGGAGGTGGAGGTCCAGGCAGTCCGGGGGCGGAGCTACGGGTGGTCCGGGGGCGGAGCTACATGCGGTCCGGGGCGGAGGGCAGTCTTGCCAGTTGATGGGGCCAGCGAGCTAGCAGGCGGGCGGCTGGTCGGCCGGGGGTGCGCGCTCAGCTTAGTGGAGTCTGGGGGGTGCCACTAGCGCCCCCTAGCTGTCGGCGCCCCGTGCGGTCACCCGGCCCGCCCGCCTCTAGAAACGGCCCTGGTCCCCAGTAGGTAATCCCTAATTAGGTAAGTAATCCTTAGTATTAAGTAGATGCCCCTAAAAGGTATTTAACCTCCAATTGAGCAGTAGAGACCCCTAATAGGTAATAATCCCCCCCCATTAAGTAGATGCCCCCAGTAAATTGTAAACCTTCCGCCATCCAATACAGTGAATGACTCCAGCAATTACTTAAAGGGGTTGTCCAGCAAAAAAAAAATTCTTTCAAATCAACTGTTTTCAGAAAGTTATATAGATTTGTAATTTACTTCTATTTAAAAATCTTAAGTCTTCCCATACTTGTAAGCTACTATATGTCCTGCAGGAAGTGTTGTTTATTTACATTCAGAAACAGTGCTCTCTGCTGACATCTCTGGCCGAGTCAGGAACTGTCCTGAGCAGTAGAGGTTTTCTATGGGGATTTGCTGCTGCTCTGGACAGTTCCTGATGTCAGCAGAGAGCACTGTTTCTGAATGTAAATAAACACTTCCCTTACGTTCTATTGGCATCACAATAGATGGGGTGTCTCCGCCCCTGTGAGACCCGCAGGACGAGAGGAAATTTTAATAAACAGAAAAAAACAGCTCCACCCCCTCTGGTATAACTATGGCTACACCCCCTTTACCTTCAGTTCTTTTTTCGTCCTTGCAGGCCGCAGTGAGAGGAGGTCAGGAGATGTCTCCTGACCCTTACTATATAGTATCTAGTAGGAAGTTTCTGGTGCAGCCGGACTTCTTACTGATGGATCAGAGGCGTTCAGGATCCAAGAGGTGAATGTGCAAGATGTGCTGTTCCTATTGCATCGGAACAAAGTTACCTGACGGAGCTCAGGTCGGCCGGAGGTCTCCTCATATGGGCGCCGCCATTTTGTTGTAGCCCGGCGGGCGGAAGTGCGTCAGTCTAGGGGCCAGCGAGCCTTCTGATGACGTATATCCGGCGTGTGTGCCGGTCGGAAACCATCTCCGTTCGGAGTTCTCTCCGTGGAGACTGTGGAGGATCCTGGTTCCAGCGTGAGCTAAGTAATCCCGTATCTCTGTACAGCAGCGTGCGTGTTGCGGAAAGCCAGACTTCAGGCAATGTATGGTCTCTTCTCTTTGATGTGGATTCTTGAAAGGGGGAAAATTTTGGTACTGATTACTGTGTATATGTATAGATGTCCTCCAGAGAGGGGTCAGGAAGTGCTTCCAGGAAAACGACTTCCAAGAGGAAGCATCTAGCTTGCATTGAGTGTGGTAAGTGTTTTTTTCATCTGGGAGAGGATGTCAAGTGTTTAGTAAGGAATAGCTCTTGAGGTTGAATCATATCATTCTAGAAAATCTCCTGCCGGACGGCTGGGAATACCTTAAATGTCATATTTGCCGACAGCAAGCTCCGTCCCAAGGGGATGTCACTCCATCTATATTAATAGACAAAGAGGAGCCTACAGTACAGGATGTGGTCGTCTGGGCTAAGAATTATATGGACCAGTCGGTTTCAGGTCTTAATAAATCTATTGTGGATTTAAAAGAGTCCCTGCAGACACAGTAAGTCATATGAGTGCATCTCATGAATATATTCTAGAATATATGTTAAGTTTAGGTATCTGTCTTATAGGAAAAGACCTAGGAGAAGTTGTTCCCCGATGAGGGTGTCCCCACCCGATCATAATTATAGGGCACCTGTGGAAGAGATTATTTCATCTTCAGATGATGATGATGATGATGAGGAACCTGATCCTGGGAGATGCTATTTTCCCACGGAAAAATTCAGCAAACTAACTAAGGCCGTTAGACATCAGAATCATCCTTATGAAGATGGAGAGAGACCAGGCACCTCTAGAAGATTTGAGGTTGATGAATCTGTCCTCAATATGATGAAGTTGGAGTGGTTAAAACCAGAGAAGGCTGCTGTGCTTAGTCGCAGGTTTAAAACCATTTATACCTTGGTCGAGGATAGATCAAAGGACTGGAAACCTCCCCCTAAAGTGGATGTAGCAGTTGCAAAACTCTCTAAAAGAACCCTGGTACCCTCGGATGATGGGTCCAGTTTAAAGGACCCGATGGACAGGCGGATGGAGACCTCTTTAAAAAGAGCCTATTCAGCAGCCTCAGCCCAGGCGGCTGTAGCTATTTCTTCAGTTGAGGTTAGCCTTGCTCTTAGAAAGTGGCTTATGGGGTTGCAAGAGGATATAGAAACAGGGGTCAGTAGGGATAGATTACTCACTCTATTCAAACATATTAATTTAGGTATAGATTTTCTTGCAGATGCCTCTCATCAACAGGTACGCTTGTCTGCCAGATCTATGTCTCTTGCCACTGCCAGTCGCAGACAACTCTGGTTGAGACCTTGGTCTGGAGATACCAACTCTAAATATTATCTGAGTAACCTGGAATATATCCCAGGGCGTCTTTTTGGAGAGGAATTAGATAAACTAATGTTGGACCTCTCTGATAAAAAAGGAAAGTCTCTACCTTATAACCAAAGGCCTTTTTGGAGGCCTTTTCGAAGAGACAGAACCCCACAGAGAACCCGTCAATTTCGCTATTCCTCCAGAGGCAGAGGCTCCTACACAGCCAGAAGAGGTAGCAACAGACAGCAGCCAAAGACCTCAGGCAAGAAACCAGATTTCTGACTATCTCGACGTCCCGGTAGGAGGATGTCTTACCCTGTTTGCAGATACCTGGGATTCCGAGATAGGGGATCCTTGGGTAAAAAATTTAGTTCGGGAGGGTTACTCCCTTTCTCTGGATCCTTATCCCCCAGAGAGATTTTTAGTTTCAAAACCCCCCAGATCTCCCAGGGACGTCATATTAGAGCTGGAAATTCAGACTCTAATTTCCAAGGGAGCTTTAGAGGAAGTTCCCCTTCAGGAGAGGGGCAGGGGATTGTACTCCCCTGTTTTTCTTGTGCCAAAAGCATCCAAAAAGTGGAGACTCATTATGGATTTAAGATTTCTCAACCGTTTCATAGTAAAAAGAAGGTTTCGAATGGACACAATTCGTTCTGTTCAGTTTGTTCTTGCAAAAAACGATTTTCTTGCAGCCCTGGACCTCCAGGACGCTTATTTCCACATCCCGATTTGGCCTCCGCACAGAAGACTACTGAGAATTGCGGTTTTAATAGAAGGCTGTGTACGCCATCTGCAGTTCAAGGTTCTCCCCTTCGGCATCAGCACAGCACCATTCGTGTTTACCAAAGTGGTTGCCTCGGTAGTTGCCCAGTTGAGACTCCAGGGAATCCGAGTGGTTCCTTATCTGGATGATTGGCTAATCATTGCTGCCACAGAGGACCTCCTCCACACACAGGTCAACATAATCTTGTCTTTCCTCCATCGTCTCGGATGGATTGTAAACAAGGACAAGTCGGATCTCACTCCTTCTACGCGCAAACCCTTTTTAGGTTTCCTAATAGACACGCAACGCATGCAACTCTTTCTTTCCCCTCAGAGAAAACTAAGAATTAGACAAGGATGTCAATTTCTATCCAGACCCAGACAGGTTCCTATCAGAACAGTCATGAAGATCCTGGGTCTTCTTTCATCATCGGCAGACGCAGTCCAGTGGGCACTCTGGCACATGCGCACTCTCCAGATGGAGATGCTACAGGCTTGGGACAGATCTCTATTTTCTCTAGACTCCAAGATGATACTTTCACCCAACAGCAGAAGATCCCTGGAGTGGTGGAAGAATCTCAAAGATGGAAGGAACTTGGAAGAACCAGAATGGATTTTTCTTACGACGGATGCCTCGGGGACAGGCTGGGGAGCACATATGCTGGACCTCCACATCTCAGGACAATGGTCAACAGAGGAGTCCAAACTGTCATCCAACACTCGGGAATTAAGAGCAATAACCTACGCCCTCCGTCATTTCGCCCCGATGCTCCTACAGAAGGCAGTCCGGATTCGCACAGACAACATAGCCTGTGTGTGGTACATCAACAAGCAAGGAGGTACCAGGTCCCAATCCCTTCTGAAGGAAGTGGAAAGGATCTTTCTCTGGGCAGAAGGAAGGATAACGAGTTTATCCGCAACCCATATCAAGGGAGACCTGAATGTCCTGGCGGATCGCCTGAGTCGCGGTTTAACCATACCAGGGGAATGGTGTCTGAACGATACCATATTTCAGATGTTGGTTCAGAAATGGGGATTACCCCAGATAGATTTGATGGCAACACGAAACAACAGGAAGCTCAGCAGTTTTTACTCCCTTTACAGGACGGACAATCCACTCGTAGTGGACGCCATGACGGTTCAATGGAGGTTCAGTCTGGCCTATGTCTTCCCCCCGCTTGCCATGATACCGAGAGTATTGATGAAAATCAGGCAGGACCAAGCTTCAGTGATAGCCATCATACCTTTCTGGCCGAAGAGAGCTTGGTTCCCATTACTCATGACAATGAGCCAGGGGAAGTATTGGAGGCTGCCGCTGGGGCCAGACCTCATAACACAGGGCTCACACCGCTGCCAGAACCTGAAAGCGTTCAACTTGACAGCGTGGAGATTAGTAGGCCCATACTAAGAGCTTCGGAACTCTCGCGGAGAGTTTTACAGACCCTTTCTCACTCGAGAAGTGAGGCGACTAACAAGTCATATTCAAGAATTCAGAAAACTTTCTGTAATTGGGCAATCTCTAAAAGTATTAATCCAGAAGCTCCGTCCACAGCTCAATTACTGGACTTTCTCCAGGACGGCTTTGACAGAGGTCTTAGACCTAGCTCCATTAGGGTACAAATTGCTGCCCTCTCAGTCTTCCTGGGGAAGAAGCTGTTACAGCTTCAACAAGTAAAGGATTTTTCTAGAGCCATCGACAGGCTAAGGCCTCCCTTAGTCAGACCAGTCTCTCCATGGGATCTATCTCTGGTTCTCAGATACCTGTGTACTCATCCCTTTGAACCACTGGAGGAAGCAGACATGAAATTCGTCACGTTTAAAATTTCGTTTCTCTTGGCTATAGTAACAGCCAAGAGGGTTGGTGAGCTACAAGCGTTGGGTTCTGTAGAACCATATTTAACCTTCCTTCCGGACAGAGTGCTTCTCAGATTCCTTCCGCAATTCAGACCCAAAGTTCCATCTTTTTCTAATTTAAACCAACCCATCATCATTCCTGCTTTTCAGCCATCGTCTACCGAAAGGGAAGATCATTCTTCTTTGGATGTTCCTCGTTGACTCAGAGTATACCTATCCAGAACTCAGGAGTTCAGAAAGGAGGAGAACCTACTGGTGCTGTTTCATGGTCGCTTTAGGGGCAAGAAAGCTTCCAAGCCATCAATCTCTAGATGGATCTACGACTGCATTCGCACTTGTTACACTTTATCAGAAAGGGAGATGCCAGAGTTTCTGCAAGCCCATTCCACTAGAGCAGTGTCTACCACCTGGGCAGAAAGATGTGCTGTTCCTATTGAAAACATTTGTTTATCAGCTACTTGGTCTACACCGGGCACGTTTATTAAGCATTATCGCCTACACTCCCTCCTTGCTGACAGGACGCTTTTTGCCAGTTCTGTCCTTAGTGCTGTGGTGTCTGAGGGCCCTCCCGATGGGGGTACTTCTCGCTAATTCCCATCTATTGTGAGGCCAATAGGACGTAAGGGAAGTTGACATTTTGAATGTTAATGTGTTTTCCCTGAGTCCTATTGGCATCACAAGAGTCCCCCCCTTAGTTGTTTTATTGTTATTGAACTGAAGGTAAAGGGGGTGTAGCCATAGTTATACCAGAGGGGGTGGAGCTGTTTTTTTCTGTTTATTAAAATTTCCTCTCGTCCTGCGGGTCTCACAGGGGCGGAGACACCCCATCTATTGTGATGCCAATAGGACTCAGGGAAAACACATTAACATTCAAAATGTCAACTTCCTGCAGGACATACAGTAGCTTATAAGTATGGGAAGACTTGAGATTTTTAAAAAAAGTAAATTACAAATCTATATAACTTTCTGACACCACTTGATTTGAAAGGAATTTTTTTTTTTCGCCGGACAACCCCCTTTAACCCTCTGAGGACCAGGCCCAAAATGACCCAGTGGACCGCGCAAATTTTAATCTTAGTGTTTCCGTTTTTCCCTCCTCCCCTTCTAAGAGCTCCAGCACTTTCAGTTTTTTATCTACAAGGCCATGTAAGGGCTTATTTGTTACAGGAATAGTTGTACTGTGTAATGGCGTCATTCATTTTACCATAACATGTATGATGGAATTCCAAATATATTATTTATGAAGATATAAATTGGTGAAATCGCAAAAAAGAATGCAATATGGTAACGTTTGGGGGGTTCCTGTGTCTACGTTATGCACTATATGGTAACAGCGACATGACACTATTATTCTATAGGTCAGTCCGAACACAACCATATGCAGGTTACACAGATTCTCTAATGTTATATATTTTTTTTAAATGAAATCCTTTTTTTTGGCAATTAATTATAAATAAAATGGGACTATTGTGACGCTTATAACGGTTTTATTTTTTCACCTATGAGGCTGTATGTGGTGTCATTTTTTCCGCCATGATCTCTAGCTTTTATTAATACCATATTTGTGAAGATCGGACGTTTTGATCACTTTTTATAAAAAAATTTTCTATATAATGTAACATAAAATCGGTAATCCCCGCACTTTTTCCCCTCTTTTCGTGTACGCCATTTACCGTTCGCAATGACGCTTGTTATATTTTAATAGATCGGACAATTACGCACGCTACGGTATATTATATGTTTATTTGTTTATTTATTTTTATATGTTTTATTTATATAATGGGAAAGGGGGGTGATTTCAACTTTTATTGGGGGAGGGGTTTTGGGGTTGTGTGTTAGTGTTTTTAACTTTTTTTTTTTTACACATTTGAAGTCCCTTTGGGGGACTTTTACATACACTAGTGTGATTACACACACTGATCATTGCTATGCCATAGGCATAGCATTGATCAGTGTTATCGGCGATCTGCTCATTGAGCCTGCCTGTGCAAGCTTAGTGCAGCAGATCGCCGATCGGACCGCACGGAGGCAGGTGAGAGACCTCCGACAGTCCGTTTTACCGATCGGGACCCCCGCAGTCACACTGCGGGGGTCCCAATCGGTAAGTGACAGGGGACTCCCCCTGTCACTTACACTTAAACGCCGCGGTCGCGCCGCGGCGTTTAAGGAGTTAATGACACGCGGCAGCACGATCGCTGCAGCGTGTCATTACCGGTGAGGTCCTGGCTGCTCACTGCAGCCGGCCCCGACCTCCTATGAAGCGCACTCCGCTCCGGAGCATGCTTCATAGCGGGAGAAACACCCAGGGCGTACAGTTACGCCCTAGGTCGTCTGGGGACAGACTTCCATGGCGTAACTATACGCCCTGGGTCGTCTAGGGGTTAAGTATCAATTAAGTAGATGCCCTCACCAACAAAAACGTAACAAATCCCACTCCCCCACACTCAAACGCTGCGTCCGGGCCCTCTTCTTACTTCTCTACTCCGGGTCTGTTCTCCGGGAACGGCATAGGCCTTCTCCTGCAGACAGCACACAGTGAAATGATGTAAAAATGTACACGGAGGAACGGGGACTCTAATTTACCACCATACTAAATAGTATAGTAAAGGAAAAATGAATCTGAGGGAGGAAAAAGCAGCTGGAAAATAATACCTTTATATGTCCAAATATGGGGAAAAAAATATTAATCCCAATAAGAAGCATCCTATTCCTTGAGCAATCGTCCAATATTAAGAATTATAAATGACTTCAGGCACTTTATCATGATTTAAAATAACTAAACAGTTTTTTACAATGCTTCCTGGCTCTAAAACAATCACTCCTTTGTGTCTCCTAAGTGAGATTTGAAGTATGTGCAGGTCTTCTAATTGTTTCCCTGAATCCAGATGAATGTTAGAATGTGTGAATGTTCCTACATATGTAATTACCCAATAGGATTTATATTGTGATCACAATTCTATTTATTGTATAAATAAATGGAGGCAGCAGATCTGTACATGTAATGCAATGTGTAACTAGTATTAGAGATGAGCGAACCGGGTTCGGGTTCGAGTCCATCTAAACCCGAACGTTCGGCATTTGATTAGCTGGGGCTGCTGAACTTGGATAAAGCTCTATGGTTGTCTGGAAAACATGGATACAGCCAATGACTATATCCATGTTTTCCACATAGCCTTAGGGCTTTATTTAACTTCAGCAGCCACCGCTAATCAAATGCCGAAAGTTCGGGTTAGATTGGACTCCAGCATGCTTGAGGTTCGCTCATCTCTAGTAACTACAAAAGTTGCAAATGTGTTAGGGCCTTATTACATGGGGCCATTATCTGCCCAATCACGCAGAATCAGGCAGATATCGCCCAATGTAATAAAGACAAAGATGAGCTGAGGAGCCGATCATCAGCTGATTGTTGTCTTTCAGCTAGTTTAAAAATCATCGACCATCGAACGTGCCTCGCTCCATGTAATAATAGGTGTGTGGTTGGCTGTTGATGCAAGTATAAACAAAATAATAAAGATGTACACTTACCTGTCAATGCTCCCTGGTGTCCGCCTGCCTGCCCCCACCCCCCCAGCCAATCATGGGCAGCGGCATTGTACCGTCACGGCCAGTGATTGGCTGAGCAGCCTGTCACTACACAGACGAGTTTAGAAGCTTCAGCAGCGGCTGTGGTGAGTGTTGAAAAACCAGGAGGACACTGGGGAGCGTGAGAGGTAAGTATAACTTTATTAATTTTCTGTATATGGAGCAAGGGCTGCATGGAAATTGGTAACAGCCCTTGCTGCACAATCAATGAGTCGTGTAATAGGCTTAATAGGCCATGTGATATGGCCCTAGGCACTAGGTTGGTGATACAGCCAGTCATTGTTTATGGTGGACAAGCCAGCCACCCATTTATGGAATTTGAGATAAAGGTTGATAACATGGTTTGACAGACACTATGGTGTCATTAAATACTTTCAATTATTTATGTTACAAATGTTGTAGAAGTTAAAAAGTGTCCCAATTGTCCTTTGAGGTACAGTACATTTATGTGGGGAGATTAACCAGAAAAATATTTGACAGACAGTCCCTTTAGGCTACTTTGAAATAATGCAAGTTACTTACGACACCCATAAGGCTTATGCAAACAGCTAAGTGTTTTCCCAACAGTACATTATTTTAGTACTTTACAAACATAAAATCACTTTCTACAGTATATACAATATAGAGTAGAGCTATACTTCTATTTCTCTTATCTGTAAAAGGTAATAATCCTGGTTTTCATTAAAGCAAATCTATCATTTGGACCATTAGTATCAATGGAGCCGTGTCACAGAGGGGAGGGGATATGGTCCAGCTGCGGGGCGGTGGGGCTGCCCCTAAGTGCATAGAGCCAGGCCAGGGCCTCTTTAACCAAAGGGCAAATGGTGCATCTGCACCGGGCCCACTGGTTAAAGGGCCCCCCAAGCAAGCCGGCCTTTGCTACGTGCAACCAGTGTGGTCACACAGGGCTCCGTTCACCAGCCTGCTAGGGGGGAGCGCCATCGGGATGGTTAAGTAATCTACTTACCCATCCATGGCGCCCCCTGCAGGCCCCCCCCTGCATGCTGCTGAGCTGTACACTGTAACTATGAGCAATCGTAATGAGCGCTCATAGTTACCTGCAGCAGCAGCACTGATAGAGAGGGAGCCTCCCTGTCAGTCACTCTTGTGGCAGCACTTCCTGCGGTTACAAGAGGCCACAGTCTCCTTCTGGCGTCGGCGTTCGAGTAACATCACTGGAGTGTCGTCGCCAGGATGAAGGGAATGTGGCCTCTTGTGACTGCTGCAGTGCGGCCACAAGAGTGAAGAGAAGCGGAACGTGTGGACCCAGGTCAGTATAAGTGTTTTTTTAATGTTATATGCTACATGGGAGGGGGAGTGCACAGGGGGGCTATATACTTCTGGGGGAGCACACAGGGAGGCTATATACTACTGGGGGAGCACAAAGGGGGGCTATGTACTACTGGGGGAAAGCACAGGGGGCTATATACTACTGGGGGAGCGCACTGAGGGGCTATATACTACTGGAGGAGCACACGGGGCTATATACTACTGGGGGTAGCACAAGGGGCGATATACTACTGGAGGTAGCACACAGGGAGGCTATATACTACTGGAGGAGCACAGGGGGCTATATACTACTGGGGGAGCACAGGGGGCTATATATTACTGGGGGAGCAAAGGGGGGGCTAAATACAACTGAGGGAGCACAAGGGTCTATATACTACTTTATGCAGCACAATGGGGTCAATATACTACTGGGGCAGCACAATGTGGTCTATATACTACTGGGGGCAGCACACAAGGGGTATATACTACTGGGGGCAGCACACAAGGGGTATATACTACTGGGGGCAGTGCACAAGGGGTATATACTACTGAGGGCAGCACACAGGGGTCTATACTACATTGGGGCTGCACAGAAGGTCCTATATTGTAAAGGGACCTTACTACTATACTGGGGCACAGAGCATGCCTAATTATTAAGTGGGGCACAGGGACACCTTAAAACTATGGGGGCCCAGAGGGGTGTAACTACTATAAAGGGGTACAGGGGACCTAACTACTGTATGTGCTGGAGCTTAAAATGTTTCTCTGGCAGATTCTGGAGAGAAGATTCACAGCCGGGGGAGACTTTAAGGTGGCCCAGGCTCGATACGCGCAGATTGCCGAAAACACTGATGAAGTAATGTTAGTGTTAGTAATGTAATGTATGCATGTAATAATCCCCTAGTAAAAAAAAAAAAACAGCAGCAACCCCGCTCTGAATCGCTTCAATCCTGGATGCTATCTGCTGCCCGGGACCGCGGCAATTAGAGGACACTGTCCGATCACCAAGCCCGCTAATGAGCCATTTAAATGCAGCTGTCAAAGTTGACAGCTGCATATAAAAGGCTGCTTTCCCCCATCGGTGGTGGTCTGCTGGGGAGGACCGCCTCTGTGCAATGTGATAGCGGAGGAGTGGTCCCTGCATCTGAGCTGGCCGGGCGTCTGTGCCGTAATGGCGCTGATCCCGGCTCGGTAATCTATTGTTCTCGGCTACAGCAGCCGAGAGCAATAGAACACAGATCTCATTGATCTATGCAGTATATATACTGTATAGATCTCAATGAGATCAGAGCAGTAATACTTGGGGGGACTTCTAGTTAGTGTGTGTAAAAAAACAAAATGTTTTTTTTTTTTTTTTGTTAAAAAAAATCCCCTCCCCTAATAGAAGTCGAAATCACCCCCCTTTTCCCATTTTATAAATAAATAAACATATGTGGTATAGCCGCATGCAAAATCACCTGAACTATTAAATTATCTCATTCCTGGTCTGGCATGGTAAACGGCGTATGCGCAAAAACCTGCCAAAGTGCAAAATTGTGCATTTTTGGTCACATCAAATCCAGAAAAATTCAAATGAAAAGTGATCAAAAAGTCGCATACACGCAAACAAGGTCCCTTTAGAAAGTAGAGATCATGGCGCAAAAATTGACACCTTACACAGCCCCATAGACCAAAGGATAAAAGCGCTATAAGCCTGGGAATAAAGCAATTTTAATTACTTTAATTTTAATACTTTACCTAATCCTTCGTAGCAGTGTAGTAAGGCATGGCACCATCTTGATGATGTCCTTGCGTTCCAGCAATGCATTCCACCGTCGGAATGCAAGTGATATCATCAAGATGGCTCCCTGCACCGCTACGTAGGATTAGGTAAAGTTTAAGATACTGACTGCAAAGGCAGTCTGCATTTTCATAAATAGACTTCCTGAAGATACAGACTGCTTTTGCAGTCTGTATCTTATACTTTACCTACTCATCTGTAGCGGTGCAGCAAGGTCAGGCAGCATCTTGATGACATCACTTGTGTTCCGATGGTGGAACTCACCGCTGGAACGCAAGTGACGTCATCAAGATGGCGGCGCCCAGCCATACTACACCGCTACGAAGGAGTACGTAAAGTGTAAGATACAGACTGCAAAGGCAGTCTGTATCTTCAGTTATAGACTTAGGGAAAGATACATTTTTATAACAGGGACAGTTAATTTAGCTGATAGGTTCTCTTTAAAGAGAACTTAGCATCTAAGGGTATATTCACACGGGCGGGCTCGCAGCGAGATTCTCGCTGCGAGCCTGGCAGGTCCTGGCAGTTCCCATACACTACATACTTGCTGCGGTCTAAACGACCGCAGCGAGTATGTAATTATACCGCCCTTAACCCCTTCTGCTCCCCCGCTGTAAGCATACTTTACCTGTCCTTGCTGCACGGGTCCGGCGTCCTGCTCTCCCGTCCGGCCAATTAGTGTGTTGCCCAGCCGCAGCCACTGATTGGCCGGGCGGGAGAGCAGGACGCCGGACCCGTGCAGCAAGGACAGGTAAAGTATGCTTACAGCGGGGGAGCACAAGGGGTTAAGGGCGGTATAATTACATACTCGCTGCGGTCGTTTAGACCGCAGCAAGAATGTAGTGTATGGGAACTGCCAGGACCTGCCGGGCTCGCAGCGAGAATCTCACTGCGAGCCCGTTCGTGTGAATATATCCTAAATGTAACTGTCTCTTTTTTAAAAGTTTAACTCTCCCTTAGTCTATTTATCAAGATACAGACTGTAAGATGGCAGCTCCCAGCCTTACTGCACCAGTACAGAGGATTAGGTATAAAGTATAAGGGCCATATTCCACCGGACGATTATCGTTCAGATTATCGTTAAATGGTTCGAATCTAAATGATAATCATTCGGTTGAAATGCAGTTAACGATTAACGATTGAACGAGAAATTGTTGATCACTTTATAAGACCTGGACCCATTTTTATTGTTGCTCGTTCGCAAAATGTTCGCAAATCGTTCGCATTAAATAAGACATCGTTCGGTCGTTCGCAATAGATACGAACGCAATAGCAAATAAATAGCGAAGAAAGAACAATCGCAATTACGATCATAAGTAATGATTATCGTTCCATGGAAATGAGTGAACGTTTTCAGGTCTTTCGCAATAGCGGTCGTTTGAGATCGTTAATGATTATGCAAACGATAATCGTCCGGTGGAATAGGGCCCTAAGATACAGACTGCAAATCTTCATGAATAGACTAGGACTCTTTTAAAAAGAGGCGACGCAAGGCAAGAAAAAAAATGTAAATAAATAATAAACGCAGGAGCGAAATTAATTATATTTAGAAATATTAGTTAAAAATACATTTAAATGAAATGGAAGAATAAAAAATTTTAAAAAGCCACACGCTCAGGTTTGGACGGACCCGAGCATGATCGAGTTGCGCTCATCTCTACTAAAGTCTACAAATAGGAACGAAATATGAAACCGAGAATTTCAATGCAATTTGTCATGTGCTGCAGACATTGGCAGATATACTCAATGGAGAGAAAAAATAGACATGGTCACCAATCCAAATTGCTTATGAATGACCATCTGCTTCTCAGCAACATTTACTACTAACAATCAGGAGTTAGTTACGTCTTGATTAGGGATGGTCCGAACCTGCCAAGGTTCGGGTTCGCACGAACCCGGACTCTCGGCAATGATTCCCGCTGTCTGCCCACTCCGTGCAGAGGGTGGATACAGCGGGAGGACCGCCTGGAAAACCGGGATACAGCCACAGCCATAGGCTGTATCACAGTTTTCCAGGCGGTCTTCCCGCTTTATCCACCCTCTCCACAGAGGTTTAAGACAGCGGGAATCATTGCCGAGAGTCCGGGTTCGTACGAACCCGAACCTCGGCAGGTTCGGACCATCCCTAGCCTTGATCAAAAGACATAAGCCCACACACCTCGTCAAGGTTCCTGATAACTTAGAAATGGCGCAGCCTCACGCGGTGACTAACAACCTCGAACAACTGCACCACGGGAGGGAGCAGCCCCAGTGCCCCAGTCATCTCCAAATTCCTTGGGTGTGTCATACTTATTAACAGCAGTAGACACGTGGCACTGTGGGCTTAACCTCATAGTTACCAGCGATGGTGGAGAAAGGGCTCGGTGCTGTAAGCAAAGCCTTGTACGTCACCTGACCAGGACAGAGAGGAGTGGGGGGGCTAGGAATACTGTGGCACTTCAGCAGCTGTGAACAGAAAATGTTATTTCTATACGTAAAACATGTAAATAACCAGAGCTCTGCAGTTATCTTATATGAAGGGAATTATGTGAGCAGGGGTTGATTCCAGTGTCTAGACAAACCCCCCTATATATTACTGATTTATGGGCACGCGACACCATTACACGTTAACATGCTATCTTGAAATGAAGAACTTGAAACCGTTTACCTCTTGGAACCCTCATGGAATTTAATCTAGTAAATGATACAGATTCTCAATTTTCCCTGGAAGGACTCAGAAGTGCGGTGCTTAACTTTTATTACACTGTTTTTATCAACACAATATTAAGATTTCATGCTAAAAACTGTTAACGCTACTCTAAATTCTCCAAATTTTTCAGTATACATTACTAATGGAATGCTAATCTTTGCCTCATCTCTAAATCACATAGGTATATGATAACTAAGATTTATCAGGGTTTTTAAAGGAATATACTCTGTTGCTCATAGCAGCCAATCACAGCTCAGCTTTAATTTCACCAAAGCAAAATGAGAAACGGGCTGTGATTGGTTCCTGTGGGCAACAAAGAGAATACATTGGTACCTTGGTTTAAGAGTAACTTGGTTTAAGAGCTCACAGTTTTTCAAAATTGTGACTTGGTTTAAGAGCATTGCTTTGGTTTAAGAGCTCCCTGTGCTGGGTGGGAGCGCGAGTGGAGGAGGAGCAGGGTCTGCATAGCGGGGTCTACAGCCCTGTACTCTGACCATGGAAGTCTCCCTCACCTTCCAAATCATAGCAGATCCACATCAGGCTGGGGCTTACATCAGAGGACAGTAATGTGAAGGTAATCACTCCATAGCTGTAACCCCTCTCTCCCCGGACAGAGAGTGCTGCATGTATGTGCCCACATCTGTCCTGCTCATTTCTTCATGCTCCCTGCAGTCTCTGTCCACCCTTGTGTTTTCCATCCTCTCCATTACTGTACAGTAACTTATAATATCACATATTCTGCTGTTTCTGAATGTTTGTTTCATCTGTTTTACATGTTATTCAGAATAATAAATCATTATTTTTGGGGTGTGGAACCAATTGTCTGCATTTCTATGATTTCTTATAGAAAATTTGCTTTGGTTTAAGAGTGGATTTGGATTACAAGCTCGGTCCCGGAACAAATTATGCTCATAATCCAAGGCACCACTGTATTACTATAGATGTCGTGGACAGGAAGTGTGGACCCATTGTGCTGCTCAACCAGTTTGGCTTTGGGCCACCCCAGGGAGGGGAGTCTAAGTGCCCCCATCATTCCTTAGGATGTGGGAGCTGGACTTCTGTGGCTAGAGGACACCAGGTCGCTCTATAAATGAGGTTCCAGTGTAGCAGCTGGTTCCCAAGTACCAGAGTCAGCGCTAAGCACCAGGGAACAGGCCGAGTATATGTGGTCAGCAGGCCCGGTCGTCAGCAGGAGAGTCAGAGCAGTACCAGGGATCAAACAGGTATCTTAGTTAAACGGGCTTGGAATGCTAGAATTCAACAACACTCAGGCAGAGTTTAAATAGGTGCAGGTGGAGACAAGCTGGCTTTATAAATCCAAAGCAGTGGACCGCCTGCACGCCCTAGTGGCCAGAGATGTCACTACAGCAGAAGGAGGAAGAAGATGCTGGAAAACATGAGCAGACCTAGGACGAACATGGAGCACAGCAGAGAAGTAGACATGACGACACGGCCACTGCGGAGCTTGCGGGGGCGTGATGAGGCGGGGAGGAGGCGCAAATCATGACACAAATCTACACCTGCTTGAAGCGTACGCCTCTCAGTGAATCCTGCCGCGAAAAAGGGGGCGGAGATTAATATAAGATTGTACGTCGGTCTTAATAAATCTTCCCCTAGGAAAGTAAGAAGACTGGGAAAAACTGGGATTGTAAAAGCGATAACCAATGATCCTATACATCGCTAACATCGCCCCACACTGAATCCGAGTAACAAACAAGCTAAAAAAAGCCATGTTTCTGTTCCTGTGGAGCAGTAACTCTGAGAGGCTGAGCAGAGAGAAATTGGTAAAACAAAAGGTGTAAATATGGCGACAACTTCCCAAACATAAAAGTTTATTTAATGATAAATTATATGGCGCTAATTGTCAAATTGCTTCAAAAACAAGGTAAAGCGCTGTGTATGTTAAAATATACAGTGGGTAAAATAAGTACAGTATTTCATACAATGCCAATTTTAAAGGTTTTCCTATCAACAAAGAATAGCGAGGTCTGTAATTTTTATCATACACTTCACCTGTGTGAAACAGTCTATAAAAAAAATAAAAATCTGAAAATCACAATGTATGATTTTTAAATAACTAATTTGCATTTTATTCCATGAAATAAGTATTTGATCACCAACCAACCAATTGTGTCAGGAGGATCTTAGCAACAATGTATGTGTGTTAGCAGTGGGACATTTCTCACTGGGTCTGGATTCGATGTAGCTGAAGGTTTGTGGAAAACAAAAAAAAAATGGAAACACCTTGCTACCCGATAAAGTGATAAAGTACTGGTCAAGACAGGGGCGACAATCAGAAGAGCAATTTAGTTCAAAACCATCCAGCTTAATTCTAAGGTGGGGGAAAGGGCTTAACAAAGGGGTGAGGCTTAGCAGGAATACAGACAGAGCTTAGTGGTGGACAGGAATCTTAGGTGTAGGGGTCCTGCCCTGTCCAGCTGGTCTATTATAAGGTTCAGCAGTAAACAACAACAAAAAAGGTAGAGAACAGCAGTGTGTGTGGTGTGTCCTGCTGACCGATATGTGTAGTGAGAGTGCTAGATCTATTGTCAATAGTATATGTTCATTGTATTTAAAAAAAAAAATAATTTCCAGGACACCAGCCCTTTCTTCTGGGTGCCTTGCTTAGTCTGGCCTCTCCCCATTGATCTGTCTGGCACAGGTGACCCCGCCAGGAGTATTACTCCTGCCAGCGTAGCTCATAGGATCACAAAGGCACGCAAGCTCCCTCACCACGTCAAGGTGAAGGCACCATGAGGGAGCCCCTCCACCCTAACCCGATTACCCACCATAACCCTCAATTTACCTGTCCTTTAATATAATGTGGACCCCCTGAAGCCCATGCCTTCCCAGCCCCCTAATGCGGACCCTCCCATCGCCCTTCCCAGCCCCAGCCCACTAAAGTTGGCCCTCACGGAGCCCTTCCAACCCCAGGCCCTTCCTAGCCCCCTAACATGGACCCTCCCGATGCCCTTCCAAGCCCAGGCCCGCCCCAGCCCCCTAACGTTGACCCTCCTGTCACCCTTCCTAGCCCTGGCCTGCCCCAGCCCCTAACGCAGACCTCCCCGGCACCCTTCCCAGCCCCCTAATGTGGACCCTCCCATCTCCCTTCCCAGCCAAGCCAAGCCCAAGTCCCCTAACGTGGGCCCTTTCCAATCCAGCCCCCTTGAGTGGACCCTCCCATTGCCATTCCTAGCCCAGGCCTGATCCAGCCTCCTCACGTTGGCTCTCCCGTTGCCCTTGCCAGCCCCCTAACGTGGACCCTCCTGGCACCCTTCTCAGCCCAGGCCTGCCCCAGCCCCCTAATGCGGACCTTCCCGTTGCCCTTCCCAGACCCCTAACACAGACCGTCCCAGCGCCCTTCCCAGCTAAGGCCCGCCCCAGCCCCCTAACGTGGATCCTCCCTTCGCCCTTCCCAGCCCCCTAACGTTGGCCCTCCAGGCACCCTTCCCAACCAAGGCCTGCCCCAACCCCTCTAACACGGACCCTCCCTTCACCCTCCCCAGCCCAGGCCCGCCCCAGCCTCCTAACACGGGCCCTCCAGTAGCCCTTTCCAGCCCAGGCCCACCCCAGCCCCCTAACACAGAGCCTCCCTTCGGCCTTCCCAGCCCAGGCCTGCCCCAGCCCCCCAACGCAGACCCTCCCAGTGGCCTTCCCAGCGCCCAAACGCGGGCCCTTCCCAGCTCCACACCAGGTCCCTAACACGGACCCTCTCACCGCCCTTCCCAGCCCCCTAACGCGGGCCCTTCCCAGCTCAGGCCAGTCCCAGCACCCTAATGTGGACCTTCCCGCCGCCATTTCCAGCCACACCCCGGATCCTTATCACTGACCTTCCTCTCGCCTCTTCCCAGCCCAGGCCCGCCCCAGCCCCCTAATGCAGACCCTCCCTTTGCCCTTCCCAGCCCCCTAACAGGGACCCTCCCTTCGCCTTCCTAGCCCAGGCCTGCCCCAGCCCCCTAATGTGGGTCCTCCCGGTGCCCTTCCCAGCCTAACAGGGACCCTCCCTTGCATTTCCCACCTACAATAAATAAATTGGGGCAGACAGATGAGAACTCTGCTTGTTGCCTTTATAAACTAATCACTGCCCAGCTTTCTTGTTGTATTCAGTTCTTCAGGAATATGAGCTGTGATTGGTTGCTATGGGCTACAAAGGCCATTGCTACTGGAAGACTACTTGATAAATCTCCCGTTATATGTTTTAATATCCAGTCTGTATAGAGCAGCACAATCCGTCATTGTGGAGGCTGCAGACAACCCCATATTACCCTATGGGCCAGATTACAGACCTATGCCCTATGTATGATCGTATGATCTGAATGGCGGCCATATAACACTACAGGTTACTGGCTGTGATTTCTTGGAGATGACAGTCCATGGCCACCATTACTAATGTCATCTGTGTCCTGTACTGATCAGTCATATACAGTACAAGTCTGCTAGTTACATGGCCTCCTAACATGACCAGTCTCCCCGCAATCTGCCCCCCCCCGGCTGTGCAGTGCGCACCAGTAATACTTACCAGGAGACACTCTAGGATATACCGGGGAGCTGTGCTGTGTGCGGTGGGCACCAGTAATACTTACCAGGAGACACTCTGGGATGTACCGGGGAGCTGTGCCGTCCATCAGGCGTCTCGCTAAAAAAAAATGGGCAGGGAGTTGCCCCTCAGAGACCATAAGACGCCACAGGACTTGTTTACAGCTCCAATGATGGTGGCAGTTGGTCGCCAGCCTCACCAGCCACATCATAACATTCCGGGATTGGACAATGACTTCTTTTTTTTTTTTTAACTGATGTAGCTTTATTAATAACAGTTGTTTTTAACATACATACAATGTACTGTGCAGCAGCTCCAGCTAAGAAGCAGCACACCATAAATTAGTACACATCCCATACATAGCACAGCAATATAACACAGGGATCTCTACAACAGTGCTTCTCAATTCCAGTCCTCAGGCCTCAACAACAGGTCATGTTTTGAGGATTTCCTAAGTATTTCTCAAGTGATATAATTATACTCGGTGCATCAGGTATTATCACAGCTGTTCTTTGGATGGGAAATCCCTAAAAACATGACCTGTTGGTGAGGCCTGAGGACTAGAATTGAGAAGCTCTGCTCTACACTATACACCAGTGCTTCTCAAACTCTTTCCTCTGGAGCCTCGCCCAACAGACAAAATGATGCTTGGGCCTCACCAGACTGACCAGGAGGATGCCAGGGCCTCACCAGACTGACCAGGAGGATGCCTGGGTCTCACCAGACTGACCAAGAGGATGCCAGGGCCTCACCAGACTGACCAAGAGGATGCTGGGGTCTCACCAGACTGACCAAGAGGATGCCGGGGCCTCGCCAGACTGACCAAGAGGATGCCAGGGCCTCACCAGACTGACCAAGAGGATGCTGGGGTCTCACCAGACTGACCAAGAGGATGCCAGCGCCTCACCAGACTGACCAAGAGGATGCCAGGGCCGCACCAGATTGACCAAGAGGATGCCGGGGTCATCGCTAGACTGACCAAGAGGATGCCGGGGCCTCACCAGACTGACCAAGAGGATGCCGGGGCCTCACCAGACTGACCAAGAGGATGCCTGGGCCTCACCAGACTGACCAAGTGGATGCCGGGGCCTCACCAGACTGACCAAGAGGATGCCGGGGCCTCACCAGACTGACCAGGAGGATGCCGGGGCCCCTTACCAGACTGACCAAGAGCAGGTCTGGCGTCAGCACAGAGCTTACCTGGGCAAGTGCCAGGGCCCACAGCTCCTCTAGGGGCCCAGAGAGGGAAAGGCGCCTGGTGCTGTACTGTTCAGCTTGCTCACTGTAGTGCAGGTTGAACGAGCTAAGCATCAGAAGACACAGGAGACGGAGCAGGACCTGCACAGAGGAAGAAAGGGTGAAGGACCTGATCACATGACTGGAAGGTCCTCAACCTTTCAGTGTGGAGAGCAGCCTGACAGAGAGGAAGAAAGAGAGGACTGAGCTGTAAGAGCTGTGTGTCAGTGTCTGAGTGTGTCAATGTCAGTCAGTGTCTGTGTCAGTCTGTCAGTGTGTGTCAGTCAGTCAATTAGTGTATGTCAGTCAGTGTGTGTCAATAATGTGTGTTTGTGTATGTTAGTGGTGTCTTAAGTGATTGTGCATAGTGGATAGATGAGGGGCCTGCTGAGGATCTGTTGCCCGAGGGCCCAAAAAAACTGGAGCCACCCTGACCAAAAGGAGGCTTGGGCCTCACCAGACTAACCAAGAGGATGCCGAGGCCTCACCAGACTGACCAAAAGGATGCCGGGGCCTCACCAGACTGATCAAGAGGGTGCCGGGGCCTCACCAGACTGATCAAGTGGATGTCGGGGCCTCACCAGACTGACCAAAAGGATGCCGGGGCCTCACCAGACTGACCAAGAGGATGCCGGGGCCTCACCAGACTGACCAAGAGGATGCCGGGGCCTCACCAGACTGATCAAGAGGGTGCCGGGGCCTCACCAGACTGACCAAGAGGATGCCGGGGCCTCACCAGACTGACCAAGAGGATGCTGGGGCCTCACCAGACTGACCGAGAGAAAGCCTGGGCCTCACCAGACTGACCAAGAGGATGCCTGGGTCTCATGATCTATGGTAAAAGTCCATGCAAATATAAAAACAATTGCTCAGTCTACCCTCCATTTGTCTCCTGATCTCTGTATAACATTAAATAAGTACAAAACAAGCCAATAATGTTCCTAAGGATGTCTTCACACACACCGGATCCGCAGCAAATTTCAGGCTGCGAATTTGCAGTGAAACCGCTGCGGATCCAGTGGCTGTTCATTCCAATGAGAATACATACTCACAGCGGGATTGACATCCCGCTGCATGTATGTAAATTAACTCCCCCGTCAGTCGGAGCATACATCACCCACTCCCGCTCCGGCTTGCTTCGGGGGTTCCTACCGTCTGTTCGTCCCCATCAGCCAATCAGTGCGCTGCCCAGCCGCAGCGGAACATCCAGCAGAGAACCCCTCAAGCAAGCCGGAGCGGTTCACACGTACAGGATCTGCAGCAGATTTGATGGCGCAGATTTGAAGCTGCAGATTCAAAACAAATCAATTCTGGGCCATCAAATCTGCTGCGGATTCAAATCTGCACCATCAAATTCTGTACTGTCTGATTGTTAATACATCCTTAGAATTGTAAAGTGCTATGGAATTTGCTGGTGCCCTCAGTGCATCGGTCGGCCCCGGCTGGTCTCGTCTAATGTATATTGTTCCACCGCACTGCAGTGATAAGTGCCGGAGTAAAATCACTGCAGAACACTGGGTAAATATTCATTAAAAGAGGCTGGCTGGGGCGGATCAGTGCACTATGGGTGGTAGTCCTGCCCCAGTGCACCAAACTGCATCATAGGCATATGGATTAAAGTACAAAATAAAAAGAACGGCATAACGTCTTCATCCCCAGTGCCGTGTGCACTATAGGGACATAACAGCAGGTGGCTGTGTATGTATATATAATATTAGCCATTAACACTTAGTACAGGAGTACATGTATATGTCATAGACACTAAGGCCTAGGTTTATTTGAGTAAAACAAAGACTGGTGTCATTTGCCCACAGCAGCTATCATTTACCAGAGCTTTTAAAGATAGGAAACCTGAGCTGTAACTGGTTGTTATGGGCAAATGACATCAATTTTTGTTTTACATAGATTAATAAATCTGGACCTTAGTGTCAATAGTGTACATACATGTATATGTGGTTATGTATACTAAACACTGGAGTACATACATGTATATGTGGTTATGTATATCCAGTACAGGAGTATATGTGGTTATGTATACACAGCACAGGAGTACATACATGTATATGTGGTTATGTATACCCAGCACAGGAGTACATACATGTATATGTGGTTATGTATACACAGCACAGGAGTACATACATGTATATGTGGTTATGTATACCCAGCACAGGAGTACATACATGTATATGTGGTTATGTATACACAGCACAGGAGTACATACATGTATATGTGGTTATGTATATCCAGCACAGGAGTACATACATGTATATGTGGTTATGTATACCCAGCACAGGAGTACATACATGTATATGTGGTTATGTATACACAGCACTGGAGTACATACATGTATATGTGGTTATGTATACACAGCACAGGAGTACATACATGTATATGTGGTTATGTATACACAGCACAGGAGTACATACATGTATATGTGGTTATGTATACACAGCACAGGAGTACATACATGTATATGTGGTTATGTATACACAGCACAGGAGTACATACATGTATATGTGGTTATGTATACACAGCACAGGAGTACATACATGTATATGTGGTTATGTATACACAGCACAGGAGTACATACATGTATATGTGGTTATGTATACACAGCACAGGAGTACATACATGTATATGTGGTTATGTATACACAGCACAGGAGTACATACATGTATATGTGGTTATGTATACACAGCACAGGAGTACATACATGTATATGTGGTTATGTATACACAGCACAGGAGTACATACATGTATATGTGGTTATGTATACTGAGCACAGGAGTACATACATGTATATGTGGTTATGTATACACAGCACAGGAGTACATACATGTATATGTGGTTATGTATACACAGCACAGGAGTACATACATGTATATGTGGTTATGTATATCCAGTACAGGAGTATATACATGTATATGTGGTTATGTATATCCAGTACAGGAGTATATGTGGTTATGTATACACAGCACAGGAGTACATGCATGTATATGTGGTTATGTATACACAGCACAGGAGTACATACATGTATATGGTGAGGTGCAGACAGCGCCACCCCCGGCACAGTGGTACACTCCCCTCCGAGCTCCGCACACCTCCCCGGATTTGTTGTGTTCCCCACAAGTTTCCTCCCGCCCGGTGTGCCGTCCCGTGTCCCCGCCCGGTGTGCCGTCCCGTGTCCCCGCCCCGCTGTCAGGAGTGTAGGCGGGAGGAGGAGTGAAGCGCCCAGACACCTCCGTCACCTCCAGCCCGGCTACAGCCCTCGCCTCCCTTGGTAACGAGTGACAAGGACGCCGCTCAGCTCCCGGGAAGACTGTACCAAACACACGAGAGGGGGTGGGCACCGAGCCCTGCGAGCCTCCCGTGCCATGCTTCCGGGTGCGGTGTGACCCGCCTCCTGTGCCTGCTGCTGCTGCAGATCTCCCTGATCTCCTCTATCCACTTACCTGCTCCTCATCCCTATAACCGTGCGGGACATGTCCGAGCTCCGGAGGAGAGGGGCCGGCGGAGAGGCCGAGCCCGAGCACAACAGTGACCGGGTAAGTCAGCCGATCTCCCCTACCTTCCGCCGTCATGGTGTCACCTGTGTGCGCCCGTACACTAGCACCCTGCGCCTGGCCTTAGCCTGTCATCTCTGGCCCGACACATAAAGTTTATTCATAACAACTAGGGCAAATAAAAAAAAAGCGCAATGCCGTTGCCTATAGCAACCAATCAGCTAATCTCTCTGACTTTGGGCAGCCTCCTGATTGGCTGTTCCGTGTCCATTCTCCATTGTCCTTCTCTCTTATATGTGGAGGCTGCAGGGCTGTCCTCTATCACAGGCTGGAATGTGTATGTGTATAATATACAGGTCAGTGCGCTGCTAATCTGTGGGTTATACACATACTCCGTATCGTTTACACAGAGTCCGGGGTGCTGGTTGTGTATGTTATAGTGATATACCTGGTCCAGGCCGGCTCCCAGTCCATTGCCTGGCACTGCTGTGGATGAGCCCCATGTGTCCCTGTCTCTGAAGCTCGCAGTAGATGTGCCTATACCCAGAGTAAGCACATTTTCTGCTATATGTTAGGCCGGGTTTACACCTTTCACTTTCATTTGAATGAGACAGTACACACCATGCATTGCGTGCGCCGCCGGACACACTGCGTTCTCACACAAGGCGTCTCCAACAACTGACGGTTAAAAGGGGTACTCCATGAATTTTTTTTTTTTCAGATCAACTGTACAGATTTGTGGTTTATTTATATTTCCAGTACTTATCAGCTGCTGTATGCCCTGCAGGAAGTAGTGTATTCTTTCCAGTCTGACACAGTGCTCTCTGCTGCCACCTCTGTCCATGTCAGGAACTGTCCAGAGCAGTAGCAAATCCCCCGCTTTGGACAGTTCCTGGCAGAAGAGAGCGCTGTGTCAGACTGAAGAGAATACACTACTTCCTGCAGGACATACAGCAGCTGATAAGTACTGGAAGGCTTGAGTTGTTTTTTTTTTTTTTTTTTTTTAGGGAAGCAAATTACAAATCTGTATAACTTTCTGACACCTGCTTCTTTACAAGCTTTTTTTTTTGTTCACCGCAGTACCCCTGTAATGAAAAATAAAGAATAGGATGCCTGATGACATCTGATACCTTTTTGCGGTATTAGTTGTCATCAGTTTATGGTAAAAGCAGGATGAGGGACCACTTTATGAATGTAAACCAAGATGAAGTGTTCTGGTATTGTTCTCTTTTGTATGTTTCAGTGGTCTGAACAGGGACAGCGCCCTGCATAATGTAGCCCAGTTACTGCCAGTGCCTGTACCCAGTCAGTGCTCCCATAAGACTGGTTTGTGATGCCCTTAAAGGGGTAGTGCGGCACTAATAAATTATTCACAAAATAACACACATTACAAAGTTATAAAACTTTGTAATGTATGTTATGTATGTGAATGGCCCCCTTCCCGTGTTCCCCGACCCCCGCCGGTGGACCCGGAATTGTAGTGCATTATACATACCTGATTCATGTCGACCCCCGTCCGCCGTCTTCTGACAGTGATGTAATCTTCAGGAGGCCGGCCGACCCGCTCCTGCCGTCCCTCATGCCGGCCCACCTCTGCCGCCTCATAACTGTGCTCAGCCAATCGCGGCTGAGAACAGTTATGACGCGGCAGAGGGGGGCCGGCACCGAGGGACGGCAGGAGCGGGTCGGCCGGCCTCCAGAAGATTACATCACTGTCACTGTCATCATTAGGAATGCCACTGGAACATTGCACAGGTCTTTAACGATCCAGCCCATATGCCGGGCTGCCACAGGTGAGGAATAGGAGGCAATCTGCCTGGAGCATTCCTATTGGGGGGAGGTGCAAAGTTAGGGCAGAGATACTCCCGTTTGGCACAGGGCTTCAAGTTTAAGGGTATAAACACACACACCCTATACGCAGCGTATTTGATGTTGTGTTCAGTTATTTAGATCTAATCTGCTGCGTATTTGCTGCGTATCACAGCAGTAAATACGCTGCGTATACGGTGCGTGGGTTTATACCCTAAAAGTATTTTTCTAGGACAATAACTGCATCACCTGCTGAACGGACCCCAGGGCAGATCTTGGATTAAAAGCAGCTATCCGAAGGTACAAGTGGTTTGGGGGGTCAGATTGTGGGTACAGAGTCGCTTTAATAATGCAACCACTTCCATAGTTGTCTGTGTGATATATCCTATGTGCCATGATGCATTGACACTCTAAGGCCCTATTCACACGTCTGTGGTTCTGTCCACAGTCACCGACAGAACTCAGGGCCAATAGATTTTAATGGCCCAGTTCACACGTCCGCACCGCAAAGAAATGCACAGGTCCTCGTGCGGACCTGACCTTGCATCAGGGATCGCTATCTGCAATGTAGAGCTCTGTGAAGCGCTACTGGTGCACATTCCTAGTGCTCTCCGCGGTGGTGGGCTGCACTGTGGACATATAAATGCTCACCACTCCTCCAAATTCATCAGTACTCCTTGTGTACCTATGGTGAACAAAACCGCTATACGCATATGACTCAGCTGACACTGACGGTGCAATGTTTTTTTCCCGAATCTGTGTAAAAGGCTGCTAGTAGAGCACTGACAGTCACACTTGTATGAATTTATAAAAGTGAGTGCCTGGGGGAAAAACACTGTTGGTGGCTAAAGGTGCAATAAAACAGGCGTTTTCCCGCTTCTTGGCCGATGTCTGACACTTTTACACGGGCTGATTATAGGCTAAATGAGTATTACTAGCAATGCTTGTTGCCAATCATCCCGTCTAAAAGGGCCTTAAAGGGAATGTACCATCAGACCCGGGCTGAAGCACTGGAGGTGGGCCGACTCACCCCCAGTGGGAGGAAACCCCGGCCCCTCTATGATGTGGCTCTATTGATTCTAATGGAGCCGTGTCATAGAGGGTTGGGGGGTTCCTCCCACTGGGGGTGGGTCGGCCCACCTCCAGTGCTTCAGCCCGGGTCTAATGGTACATTCCCTTTAAAGCGGGACACTGCTGCCGCCAGTGATTAACTGAATGGGGCAATTCCTGTGGGGATGACGTGTCATGGGAACAAGGAAAAAGCAGTGATGAGTCGGAGTGGAAACCATCCAAATGGCAGCTGAACAGAGGAGCTGATGTTATTGGGACAAAGGTCGGGGCATGCAACTACTACTGAGTAAAACTATATGTCCTTCTACTTGGGGAGCTGCTACTAGTGTATGTTCACACTGCCAGAAATCACACGGAACAATCCCCATCAGTATTAGCGCAGAAGATTTTGGGGCCGTTTTGATGTGTTTGATGGTTTCCAGCATGGTTTTTATGATCTCCCTGGGAGCTCGGATCAGGACTGAGCAGAAAAGGTGACCTGTCACTACTTTTTGAACACCACATGCTTTTTTTTCCATTTCCCATTGACTTGATGGGGCATGTTTTTTTATGGTAAAACCATGCAGAATTTGAGGCATAAATTGGCGCTATAAACATGCGCTTTCTAGGTAAAGCAGGTGCTGCTGTTACAGTCAGTTCACACTGCGCAATTTGAGCTGTATTTCAAACCGCACAGCGGACCCTGCTTGAAATTCTGCCTGTCCCATTGATTGAATAGGATGTCTATCGTGCACTTTGACTTTTCAGTTCTTTGGGCAAAGTGCGTGCGAGACATCCTATTCCATCAATGGGACAGGCAGAATTTCAAGCAGGGTCCGCTGTGCGGTTTGAAATACCATGCAAATTCCATAGTGTGAACGGACCCTAACTGCTACTACTGGGGAAATGGCAGAGTTAATACTTCTAATAGGGGAAAAACTCCAGTTATTGGGGGGACCCTGCTGCTGTTACTTCTCAGGAAGAGTGCGGGAACTTGTTACAACCACTATAGTGGGGTGTGTGGCAGATTGTTGACAGTACTGAGAACAGGTCAGGCAGGCACGTGAGATATAAAGGTTTCTTTATCTTCCATTTTGGATCTGATACAAGGTTTAGGGCAAAAAGTGTGTAGGAAACATGTCACAACCAGGTTAGCTTGGCGCATTCTGCGGAGAGTATTGGCTGGGTTCTAGGTGTGTGGAAGATGTACCCTGAAGTGATGGCAGTCAGAGAATCATTACTCATCCTGCCTGCTGTTACGTATGTGACAGGGGCCGGGTGTCGTGATTGTAGACTGGATTGTCATGCTCAGTCATATCTCACTTGGAAGTGTGGCTTTGGCTTTGTGGGAATGGTGCTTCATTTAGCAAGATGACCGTCTATTGATAATGGCGGACGCAAATCTGTGGCATTCAATATCAATAGACGGCAGCCTTTTTCCGCTAAGATCCCGCTGTGGGAACATAGCTTTTAGCCGTCACCATTGCTTGATATTTGTCAATCAGGTTATGGTGATATGTGACCTATATGCTGGATTTTTTGCACAGTATTTCTGGGGGAAATAGCAGCAGTAGCAGCAGCAGTGTGAACAGGTTGTTAGTCCACACGCTGCCGAGAAACAAATCCGAACCGAAACCTGCGGCAGAGAATGCCCAGCCTTCACACCATAGCCATACCATTAAAGTGCCATACCAGGCCCAGGCTGAAGCACTGCAGGCGGCCGACCCACCCTTGGTGGGAAGAAACCCCCGCCCCTCCATGATGTGACTCCATTAGAATCAATGGAACCCTATCATAGAGGGGCGGGGGTTTCCTCCCACTAAGGGTGGGTCGGCCCGCCTGCAGTGCTTCAGCCTGGGCCTGGTGGTACAGTCACTTTAAGGTAAGGTCACATGTGACTTACAGACTAGATTTTTTGTAGCTTACCCACAGCAGCAAATCCACACCAAATTATGCAGTGTTCGCATAATCCGCTGCGATTCCCGGTTCTGTCGGTTTGTATGGGTTTACATACTTGCAGTGGATGTTTCATTCTGCTGTGGGTATACAAACCCCATCCCCTTTAACCCGAATACTTTACTGGTCCGTGCTCCATCCTGCTTCTGTGGCTCCCGGCTCAGTGGGCTGTCCTGATTCCGGTATGTGTAAACCCACCCTTAGTGCGGCAATTGTTCTTCCTATCTTCGTTTGTCACTGAGGTTAGCTGAGTTCATGTCCATTATGGTAAATGACCTTAGTTACTAGGATTATATGGTTTCCGCTGCAGCCTTTGCTCCAGGATCTGAGATACGAGCACCCATTACCTACAGCGCTCTGTCTTCTTTCATTAAGTATTTCTTGTGCTGATGAGTTTGCGACCCCTCAGGATCACCCTACACACACTGACAAAAAAAGATACCAAACCAAGTTATTGGATGTGAATGAAACTTTTGCTGCGTTTACACAGAACGATTATTGTGCGAATTTGCACGATAACCATTGAATTTGAACGATAATCGTACGTAAAAAAACGCAACGAACGATCAAAGGACGAGCGAGAAATCGTTCATTTTGATCTTTCAACATGTTCTTAAATCGTCATTCGCGAAAAATTCGCAGATCGTTCCGTGTAAACAGTCTTAAATAAACCTATTTTACCTATGTGCGAGATAGGCTTAAACGATTGCAAAACAAATTTTCTGTACGATATATCGTTCCATCTAAACGCTGATTGTTATAAAAGAAAAATCGTTACTTCGAAGTCGTTAATCGTACGATCGGGTGAATTATTGCTCCGCGTAAACCCAGCATTTCTGTGTGTAATCGTAATGAGAACATATGTAAGTGATTACAACATTAGAGCCAAAGGATACATTTATTTGGGAAGAATGTACAATGAAAGGAGTATGTTGTACTATCTACACCTCTAGCTCAGAAGATGAGATATGGTTGGGCCTGGAGGTGTACAGGTTCCCTATTGCAGTGATTTTCAACCAGTGTGCCGTGGCACACTAGTGTGCCGTGACACATGGTCAGGTGTGCCGCGGGGAAAGTTCCCCAAACTATGGTGCCCCTGTGAAACAGGAGAAAACAATGGGGGGGAGAAGCAGGGGGGAGAGAAACATGGGTATGGGGGAGAGAAACAGCGGAGAGAAGTTTGGTAAAGAGTAGCAGAGGGGTGAGAAGTATGGTGGAGAGAAGCACGGGGATAGAAGCACAGGAGAGAAGCAGGGGGGAGAAGTGTGGTGGAGAGAAGCACAGGAGAGAAGCAGGGGGGAGAAGTATGGTGGAGAGAAGCACAGGAGAGAAGCAGGGGGGAGAAGTATGGTGGAGAGAAGCACAGGAGAGAACTGGGGGAGAGAAGCACGGGGGATAGAAGCACAGGGGATAGAAGCACAGGAGAGAAGCAGGGGGGAGAAGTATGGTGGAGAGAAGCACAGGAGAGAAGTAGGGGGGAGAAGTATGGTGGAGAGAACCACAGGGGGAGAAGAAAACAGGCCCAGGTGAGTATAAATACATTTAGAATCTATATTATTAACTATATGTATAATATGTACTGTTTTAGTGTCATTTTGTGCCATTTTGGTTGGTGGTGTGCCCCGGGATTTTTTTAAGTATAAAAAGTGTGCCACGGCTCAAAAAAGGTTGAAAATCACTGCCCTATAGCATCCTGCAGCACATATGCCCACAGATGTTTCAGCTGGGCCTGTAGATCCTGCACACATATTGGTTGCTGAACCTGGTGTCCCATAAATGCTCGATTGGTGATGTCTGGAGCCTGTTTGCTGTGTGTGCATGTCCTCGTATAACCCCATGATCCCAACACCTCCTATCAGCTTGGTTAGAATGGCCCAGACAGCGGACAGTTTATCAAAACAACCATGCTGCTTTTCTCAGTCTAATGATGCACCCCCCTCTTAAAGGGGTTACCCAGAGAGGAGGAAAGGTCCTATCTTTTTTGCTCTCCTGCGCTCCACTTCCTCCACCTTCCCATCCGTGCTGATGGGCATGTTGCAGGAAGTGATCAATAGCTGCCTGATTGGGCATTGCTTGTAGGCAGGGTTTTGCCTGCAGTGCCTGCAACATGCTCCCGTACTCCTCTCGTCTGCGGAAGCATCAGCACGAACGGGCAGACGGAGGAAGTAAAGAAAGTATTTACAATTTATTTATTATGCCTTGTTATAGTGCTGCTGAAAGTATTCTGGACTGTACAGACTGGCATTGTGCTGGTGATGGTTTACTCAGAACACTTCTATAGACGCCATGTGTAAGGTGAAGGAGTTTCCTAATGCACTGGTGCTATGAGAGCAGGACTTAAAGCGTAACTGTCATATATTTTTTTTTATTGCAGAAATCAGTAGTATAAGCGATTTTAAGAAACTCTGTAATAGGTTTCATCGCCAAAAAAGCCTCCTTCTGTACTCAAGAATCAATCTCCCAGCCTCCCCCCCTGACTTCTTATCTGTGCATTATCAGGCAAACACGTCTTCATTACAGAGAAGCCAGTGAAGACGGGCTCTGCTCTCTCCATTGTAAGCCTATGAAGGGGGGAGGGGCCGAGGGAAATGAGGGAGCAGGAAGAGGTGACATGAAGGTCAGCTGTTTGTAGACTCTCTGGGCACCTAAAACGCTAAATTCAGGTGTCAGAAAGGTCAGCGCTTATCTATGAACTTACTGAGAGAAGATTGCAGGGTGTTGTGCTTTGCAGAAATCCTCCGTGCTCAGTCACTCCTAACAGCCCCTCCCCTCTCCATAGCCACATAATGGAGACAGAAATCCTGCTGCTTCTGCAGTGAGGGGGGAGGCTGGGAGATTGCTTTTATAGTACAGAAGGAAACTCTTTTGGTTTATAAAACCTATTACAGAGTTTCTTAAAATCGCTTGAACTGTTGATATTTAATGTTTTCAAAAAAATGACCCTGAAATGACAGTTACGCTTTAAAGAAATGGCAACAGCACAGCAAGGAAGGGGCTACACTAAACACTGAACTGCTGCTGAGGTGAGAGAAGCCTTGATGTACCTTTCAGGGACATTGCGGATCCTCTGGAGAATGGAGGAGGGCTCACACATTCCATGTACACAGTCCAGGCCTTCTCTTCCCGTCTCCTGCACACAGCAGCAGCTAAGCCTTGCACTGACTTCCTGTGTTCTGTTCTGATACTTCTGCTGCTAGACAAGGAACTCCCCTAACAACAGACATTGGACAGATGTTTGCAGAGATGTAAGACACCTAGTGGCCAAGGCTTTAGAACTGCGTAGAGAGTCATTTTTGGTGAATAAAGTGTTTTACAAATATTTTGGCAATCACATAGGCTATCAATGCAGAAAATTTATTTTAAATGACCATAAACATCTAACATTTCAGAAAATGCTGGTTATACTGTTAGACCAGACAAAATCTCAGAAAACTCTTCATCATATCTACCACTCACTTCTCTGTAGTATGACCGGTGCAGAACCACATCATATATACACACAGATGTGCTATTCATATGGAAGGAGACAGCCTGCTTGTAACCAGACACCTATCACTGTGAATAGCTAATGCTCAGATTTGTACACTACATATGATATGTTACTTTTCTGAGAGTACGTGTGGAGCAGTAGATACCACAAGAGAAATGTCCAGCTGAGATATATATATATATACAGTATATATATATATATATATATATATATATATATATACTGTATGTATGTGTGTGTGTGTGTATATATATATATATATATATATATATATATATATATATATATATACATTTATGTGCAGTATTTCTATCAATTTACAGAAGCAAGAGAACTGATATTTAGAGAGACTGTTAGTGGGTTTATGCTGCCCTATAAACTAGTCACAGTGAAGCTGATCAGAATGTTATCACTTACATTTATTCAGAGATATCCCCCTGAATAACAAGGACTCTGAGCACTGCACACTAGTCCTCTCCATTATGTTTGTGTGCTCAGTAGTCCTTGATATTCATGAGCACCGGCTCCCTCTGACCATTGGCCGATGATTGGTAGTTGTCTATCTATACTGTGTATATATACTATGTTTAGGCAGACAGCTGTCAATCAGCAGCTAGAGGGTGGAGAGGATGGTGCTGCATGAAGCCCATTCTCTTGCATATCAGGAGAACGGCTGAACAAAATGATGGAAGTAATATAACAATTTGTTCATTATTTCTGTCACTAGTTTATGCTGCTCTCATTTACAGGAGCATAAACCTAGTGACAGATTCCCTTCAAAGAGTTTTTCCAGGAAAACCATGAGGTTAAAAGAGAACACCAGCGATACAATAAAAAAATGAAATGTACAAAAAGCATGTAGGTGCACTCACCGACTTCCCCACCAATTGTTTGACACCTTTCCCACTTGTCTGCACTGCTGCTAGCCCCAGATTCAAACTTTAACAAATGATCCCAGTTTTACATCATTGCACCTGGCCAGGAAACTACATTTCCCAGCATGCATTGCACCTCAGAGCCAATTTCTGGGTATCTGCCCCTGTCTTGTAGTATCTGCCCACCACTGGCTCCATCTGCTTCTGACAGGAAACACTCTATCTATCTATCTATCTATCTATCTAGATTATATTGAAAGAGAGAGATGAAACAACAGTGTCTCCTTTCCCCTATACTACTTTGGAGAGGCTGCTGTTATCCACCTTTGGCCAGGCAATCACTGTGTGATGTCAGTGGTGGGCGGGGTTACAGAAGAGGTATTACAGTTTGCCTGGCAACAGAAGAGACAGAGATCATGTGATGTCTGTCTCAGAGGGAGGACAAAGGAGTGGAGACAGAGTTGACCAGACAGTGAGGATTTTCAGCAGCTTTAGGATGTGCTGCAGATTATCGGACCAATTGATATTCGAGGAACCTATTACTAACAGGCTTAGATTATGGAGGAGGATAAGACAGGGTTAAATCTTGATTAACTGGTGTTCCCCTTTAACCCCATGCATCCTACATGTACAACAAACACCCACATACTTACCTCCCATGGCATGGCTGTTGCTCCGGTCTTTGTCTTTCTTCTCCCGATAATGACCTGCTCACCCACTCTGCTCTGTGGCTGTTTGAGCAGACAGTGGGACGTCATTGGAAGGGAGAACAACACAGGAGCAGAAACTGGAGCATATTACAACTGCAGTGTTGGGGGAGGTAAGTATGTGTTTGTTGTTTTAGTGCGTGGAGAGAGGCATGGGTTAATATTGGAGATTTCCTTGGACCTCATTTCCTGTAGGCCTTATGCAGAATGATGGCCATAGTCACGCTAGGGCTCTAGGAAAATGGCTCCCAAAGGATCATGTGACTTTTTTTAGGGGTTGGGAAAGCTGGCAATATCATTTAGACCAATGCCCTCTTTTTTACAGGCAACTTTTTATTTTTTGTGGATCTGAAAAAATATGGGTGTGCTGTATGTGTGTAAGGCGCCTTTCTCGCATCAGTAAAATACTGTCTGCAATTATGGATATGTGATTGTGGACAGTATATTGCTCCATAGTTGCTATGGATCCGTAAAAGGGGCCCCGACTCGCATTAATTTCAATAAGTGGGTCAATGCAGATGCGAACGGTTATAAAAAGGAGTTCTCCAGCAATTTTTTTTTCCTTTTAAATAAACTGGTGATAAGCAGTACTTATCAGCTGCTGTATGTCATGCAGGAAGTGGTGTATTCTTTCCAGTTTGACACAATGGTCTCTGCTGCCATCTCTGTCCTTAACAGGAACTGTCCAGAGCAGTAGCAAATCCCCATAGAAAACCTCTACCGCTCTCCAGACTGGAAAGAATACACCACGTTCTAATGGACATACAGCAGCTGATAAGTACTGGAAGTCTGGAGATTTATTTTTTTTTTTTGCTGGAGTACCCCTTTAAGAGATGAAAGCTAGACTTTGATAGGCGGTTTATATAGCCTTTTATAGGATTCTGAGGATTTTGAGGTCCCTTTGGGCAGACACACCAGTTTCCACCAGTTTGTATATATTAATATTAATGGGCTATAAATAATCCACTAGTTGATGGTGCAATGTGGTATCTGTCACTCAGGATTAGGTGGATGAGTCACTAATCTCATGTTGCACCACAGTCATAGTGGTAGTTGTATTTCAGGACATAACAAGTCATGTGAAAAAAGTACAAGATGCCGCCTTTAGGCTTCCTTTACACAGTGCTTTTTCTAGTATTTTGAAACTATATGAAAAAAATGAAAAATTAATAAAAACAGACATGTTTTTTTTTTCAATATTTTTTTTTATTTTAAAAAGTCACTATTCACACTTCGGTAGTTCTGTCCACAATTGCAGACAGAACATAGGACCAATGTATTTCAATGGCCCCGCCCACATGTCTGTACCTGTGTACAGGGCCATGATCTGTTCTTCAAAATAAAAGTTCAGGTCTTGGTGAATTGCGAAGCACTACTGGTTCATAGTGCGGTTTACAATTACGGTCTGTACTAGGGACGTGTATATAAGACCTTAGGCTACATTCACACGTTCGGTAGTTTATTTAGGATCGTATATGATATCTGCAATCATCCGCAGTCTTCGTCTGCAATCCACGGAAAATTTGTCCATAATACATCCGTAATTCAGATTTTTTATTTTTTTTTGCTGATCAACAAAGGTGATGGTTAGAGATGAGCGAACCTGGAGCATGCTCGAGTCCATCCGAACCTTCGGTATTTGATTAGCGGTGGCTGCTGAACTTGGATAAAGCTCTAAGGTTGTCTGGAAAACATGGATATAGTCATTGGCTGTATCCATGTTTTCCAGACAACCTTAGAGCTTTATCCAAGTTCAGCAGTCCCAGCTAATCAAATACCGAACAATCGGGTTCGGATGGACTCGAACCCGAACCTGGTTCACTCATCTTTATTACTTATCTGTATTTTTGACGGATTTGCAGACGCCAAGGACGTTTCTAAAAATTACAGATCTGCACAAATTACAGACGCTCTCATAGACTCCTATGGGACAATCTGTGCTGTGCAAATACGGTCCATACTAGAGCTTGTCAGTAATTTTTGTGGACTATGGATCCGCAAAACTACAGACAATGTGAACAGCCCAGTTGAAATCAATGGGTTCTAAAACGGACAAACTTGAGCGCGCAAATGTAGCCTTATAACACAGCAAATTCACACCAGATAGATGGATTACTTGACAGATAGTCATTGTTGGGTGCCATTGGGGTCAGGGCCCTATTACACCAACAGATTATCTGGCAGATTTTTTTGAGCCAAAGCCCGGAATGGACTATACACAGATAACAGGTAATAAAGGATAGACTGAGATTTCTCCTCTTTTCAAATCCATTCCTGGCTTTGGCTTAAAAAAAAATCTGTCAAATAATCTGTTGGTGTAATAGGGCCTTTAGGGTAGCTTCACATGTAACGAATCGCAGCGGATTTCACCCTGCCAGTTCAGCAGTGAAATCCACAGCTGTTTCTGCTACTTTGAGTTTAATGGGGTTACATACTCACCGTGGAATTTTAATTCCACTGTATGTAAATGCCGCCCCCCTTAACCCGGAGCATCCTTTACCTGATCTGCGCTATGGTTGCATCCTAGGCTCCTGGCTCCAGTAGGTCCCCCACAGCCAATCAGTGACTGCAGCGGGGCCGTGCAGTTATTGGCTGCGCAGGACCTACAGTAGACGGGAGCCTCAGATGCAGCCAGATCACAGATACGGTAAAGTATCCCCCAGGGGCGGCAGCAGGTTAAGGGGGCCGGAATGAAATTCGCTACCTCTGAAGCTACCCTAAGGGTAGCTTCACACGTACAGGATCCGCAGCAGATTTGATGGTGCAAATCCGCAGAAGATATGCTGCAGATTTGACTGAATAACTGAACACATAATCAAATCTGCTGCGGATCCTGCGCATGTGAACACACCCTTAAAGGAGTACTCCAGTGTAAGGGCACTTTTGCGCTGGAACCGTCCACTCACCTCACCGGTGACCCAGCGGCGGGTCCTGCATCGCGGCGCTCCAGTGCCCGGTTCCCGGCCGCTTCCGGGTGTCTGACGCGGGCCGAGACGTGACGTGTTAGGCCGGCTCAGCCACTCAGTGAAGGAGGCGGGATCCGTTTTAAGTCCGCTCAGATCCCGCCTCCTTCACTGAGTGGCTGAGCGGACCTGAGGCGTCACGTCTCCGGCCCCCGTCAGACACCCGGAAGCGGCCGGGCACCGGAGCGCCGCGATGCAGGACCCGCCGCTGGAACCGGGGAGGTGAGTAGACGTCTTTTCCCTCGGCCACCTTGTCCCCGGTCCCAGCGCAAAAGTGCCCCCACACTGGAGTACCCCTTTAATCTAACATTACCTAATGAATAGGTGGCATCATCTAGCTCCCATCTAAATATGTGTACCTATAGCCTTACCGATGCTCCGTGGTTGCCATTACAGTCTTTACAGAACAGCTATCCGCATATCCTGATGGGTATATAAAAGCCGCATTGTTAGAGACTCTCTTCATTCTATAAAAAGCTCGGGGACTTTGTCTGCTTTGAAAGTCCCAGTATCCATTACAAAGGCTGAATAAAGAAGACGCCGTACAAGTGACTACTCTTGGATTCCAGGATTGTTTTTTTATTTTTTATACTGATATATTTCCTCATTGTTAAATGAAACACTGTTATGTTTGATCTGTTTTTATTACCTGGAAAAAGAGCCGAAAATCCGGTGAATTATGTTGTCAAACACAATTTATGGTGGTGAGCGTTCCCAATACAGGAGTCTTGTTTGAGCACATGGCATGGTGCCCTCGGTAAATAAAGGAGTGGAAACGTGGACTAAGTAATCCACCTTAGCACCCTGTATCACTGTCTAGTCAGTACGCTGGACTTTAGATCCACTGCCAATAAATGTTTTATCAGTGTAGAATTTAACACGTTCTATGGGATCCTAGCAATGTAGTACAGTATTACCTCCATACAGGATGGGTTTTTTGCCACTTAGATTTTTTTTCAAATTGGTTATCCAGTGAAAATGTTTTTCTTTCAAATCAGCTGGTGTCAAAAAGTCATACAGATTTGTAAATTACTTCCAGTACTTATCAGCTGCTGTATGACCTGCAGGAAGTGGTGTATTCTTTTCAGTTTGACACAATGCTCTCTGCTGCCACCTCTGGCCATGGCAGGAACTGTCCAGAGGAGAAGGAAACCTTCTAGAAAACCTCTCCTGCTCTGGACAGTTCCTGCCATGGACAGAGGTGGCATCAGAAGAGCACCATGTCAGACAGAAAAAGAAGACACCACTTCCTGCAGGACATAAAGCAGCTGATAAGTACTGGAAGATTTAAAAACTTTAAATAGAAGTAAATTACAAATCTATATCACTTTCAGACACCAGTTGATTTGATTTTTTTTTTGGCAGAGTACCCCTTTAAATGTTACATAGGAGAAACTCTGAATCCTGGGATAGGAATAGAGCTTTGGGCTCAGTACTTTGGTAACCTCCTGAAAGTCTGTGACTCCATGTGACCCTTGTAGATGAAGTGGCCAGTTTTACTTCCCCAGTGACATGAGACAGCATTGAAAGAATACGTCTATGTACATGAACGCTTTGATTATCTGAGGACTACACAACTCACTGAAAATCTAGACTGACAAGCTGTAATATCCCCATAAGCAAATAGTATATTGCTGAAATATATTACATCTTTATTAGATATGTATTATAATGTTGTATAAGAACTGATGGATCTCGAGTCACACAATTGTTTTTAAGTCTCCTGATATTTTTGGACACAAGGGCAGGAGAGAGTCCTGGGAGCCGTCCGTACGTATTACCAATTGCCTGGAGTAACCAATGCTTGAGACTGCTCTGGTCCCCACCAGGCTTCTATTTTAGGTCCCTGTGAACCCTTTAATATAACATGGGAGACTTTTGGGCCCTTTCTGTACCTGTACCTGGGATTTAGATTATTTGAGATTGGGTTTGTCACTATGTGCTAGGGCTGGTTGATATGGCCTAAATTAATATCATGGTTAAAGGGATACTCCAGTGAAAATCAACTGATTTCAGAAAGTTATATAGATTTTTTATTTACTTCTATTTAAAAAATATCAAGTCTTCCCATATTTATCATCTGCTGTATGTCCTACAGGAAGTGATGTATTCTTTCTAGTGTGACACAGTGCTCTCTGCTGCCACCTCTGTCCATGTCAGGAACTGTCCAGAGCAGTAGAGGTTTTCTGGTTCAATGTTTTTATTAGGTTTTTTAAGAACATATTACAAAAGAGAAAATCTATATAAGCACTGACTTTAGTGCCAAAAGTAAAGTTAACATGTTTGTACAACAAGCTAACGTATGGGTTAACAAAGAGTATAGAAACAACAGTAGTAACATTCGGTTTGCTACTGCTCTGGACAGTACCTGACATGGACAGAGGTGGCAGCAGAGATCACTGTGTCAGACTGGAAAGAATACACCAGTTCCTGCAGGACATACAGCAGCTGATAAGTAGTGGAAAACTGGAGATTTTTTAAGAGAAGTAAGTTGGTTTAATTAAAAAAAATTCATAAAAGTAGTGCTGCTGTTGGGCTTTTACACACTTACAAAAATTACTTGTTTTTAAATAGTTGGAGCGGTGGTGCCAAGCCGCTGCGGCCATGCCTCCTCTCCTCCATACCAGCGTGTACTTTTTCAGAAGAATAAAACATTTACAATAAACAAATGCTAAAAATCCTAATCCGCCTAAACCTGAAACGCGTTGCAACTTTTACAGATTTTGCTGGACACAATAAAGCAGACTACTATTCTATAAAGCATAAAGAAATGGAATCCAGTGAAATGCAAACAGAAAAATGTACTTTGACCCCTGCCTTACCCTAACCGGTTATATGTCCTATATTACTGTTCTGTTTTTCTATTTTTAGTTCATGTAGTCCAGCTTGAATTTTGTGCATTGTTGTCTTTTGTGTAACTTGATCAGCTCCCTTCTCTATAGCTTCTGCCTGTGGATGACGCCATGGCTACAAGAGCTTGCTGATAAAACGGCCGTATTACCTGGAGGGATCGTGCAGCTATCGGCCACCACGTGTAGGCTGGGCCCTATTGTCCATGCATGTAGAAAAGTGGAAGAAACAAGCTCACATTATCACAGACAGTGGACACGTCCGCATAGAATTGACTGGTTTCTATTATCTTGACTTTCCGGACATTTGATGCTTTTAGCATTTACTCTAGGCATTGGTGTCATATTTGCTATTTACACATGCCCGGCCAGTAACTCCGCTTGATATGATTTGGCATGGCAGCCAAACTAAAGCGCTTCTCGAGTTTTCCTAAGCATGTGCTCATGAGTTGGCAGCGGTACTTACAGATTCTGTAGAAAAGCTGCAGCCATACTGTGAAGTCAGTTTTTATTAGGGAGACAGCTGTCTATGTGCAGCCAATGTGCTCTTACCATACCATCCTTGTATATTTAAGGGAGTTTTATAGTCTGACTGTGTGTGTTCAAAATTAGAGAAAAAATTATGCTACTCAAACTTGTATAGTAGTCAGGTGTTTTAAAGGGGTTATCCAGTCAGATAAAATACATGTTGAATCATCCCCCTCCTGGAGACTAACAATTTGTTTCATGCTTATTATTATGTTTTCTTGCTCCTTCCCTCAGTTCTGAGCTGCTGCTTTGTGCTAGAAACAGAGAAACCTGTGTGTGAGCTTTACACTACGTCTCCCCCCTCCCTTCTGAGACGGCTCATATAAACAGCATCTTTGGCCATCTGTCTCTGCCGGGAGGGTTAATCACAGTGAGGTCACCAGTAACTTTCTCAGCATTACAGAGTGCAGAGACAGACGGACAGGGAGCTATTTACATAAGCTGTCTAAGAAGGTAGGGGGGAAGAGGAAGTTCAAATTCAAGACATAGTGAACAGCTCACACACAGTTTTCTGTGTCTTTAGCAGAAAGTGGCAGGCTCAGAACTGGCGGAAGGTGACAGTATTTTGGTGCATTAGTTCAGGGTGAGCTTAGCTTTAGGGTTAGTTCAATAAAATTTCCTAGGGTAGGAGAGACTTGGCTTAGGATTGGTAATACTTAGAATTCTAGTCCATAAATTCGGACGACGTGCAACGGATCAAATTATCAGAACTGCCAGCATCATGCATCATTATGATACCGGGAGTTCGAAAAATCTTCATGGTACTGTACTGACTAGATATGAGCAAATTTACAGTAATAACAAAGCAAGATGGCTAATGATACATGATGCCGGGAGTTCCCAATAATCTTGTTTGGTTGCACACCATCTGCATATAAGGACTGCGCACAAAACATGGGAATAAGACTCAAGCACTGTGGGACAGCTATCTTTCCTAGCCAACTACTTATCCTATTACCCAGAGAGTTAACCCTGTCTACCCCTCAGCTATCTAGCACTTCTTCTTACATGCCTTATTGAATCTTGTAGAGCAAGAGGAGGGAAAGCTTGGCTCTCCAGCTGTTGCAAAACTACAACTCCCATCATGCCTGGAGAGCCATGGTTCCCCTACCCCTTGTTGTAGAGCATGACGCATGACCTGAACAGTTTTTATGTTATATAACTTTTATGGTTGCAATTACTATTTTTAAATAAATTTCTGAAAGTAACAAGCTTCTACTCTCATTTAACAGACAATAAAATAAAATGCCTACCTATTATCTGAATAGTTTATTTAACAAGCGGAAGTGAGTCAGATAGTGGAAGACGCCACGCGCAAGAAATGTGTATAGGTCTTCTCCCAATGCCGCTAGGAGGTTACAAGAGAGTGGGCTCTGTGATCGGCCGGTGCCCATAGGTTAGCCATACTCCTCTCTGACAGACAGGTAAAGCCTTATGCAGGATCCTTCACACTTATATTTAAAGGGGTTATCCAATGCTACAAAATAGAGCCATTTTCTTCAGAGACAGCACCACCCTTGTCTCCAGTTTAGGTGGGGTTTTGTAATTCAGTTCCATTGAAGTGAACAGAGCTTAATTGCAAACTTCACCTGAACTGGAGACAAGCATGATATTGTCCCTGGAAGAAAGTGTCCATGTTTCTGTAGCGCTGGATAATGGTGCATTTACACAGACAGATTTATCTGACAGATCTTTGAAGCCAAGGCCAGGAACAGACTATAAACAGGGAACAGGTCATAAAGGAAAGACCTGAGATTTTTCCTCTTTTCAAATCCATTCCTGGCTATGGCTTCCAAAATCTGCCAGATAAATCTGTCTGTGTAAACGCACCATTACCCCTTTTAATGGTTACCAAAAGGCATTACGTGAAAGCCAGGAGAAATGTCTGGTCCCGGCCATACAAAAGGATATGAAAAGACTGGCCAGCTTTATTACAACTAAATCATGTTACAATATCATGTCAATCAGATTGTGGTATATCTCATTGAATGCTATTGTACATGAATTTGTGGGGAGAACGATACAATCCTCGTGCCATAGGTTTAACAGCAGAATCAAAATGTATTGAGGTATTTTGTGTATTTTGAAAAAAACTGATGAAAAACGGATTGCAAAAACTGATGCATTTGTGTGCATCAGTTTTGATCCGTTTTTCCATTGACTTCCATTATAAAAAAAAAAGGATCAAAACGGATCAATTTTTTTTGACTGGCGCAAAAACGTTGCTGACACTATATATTTTTTTTTGTCCGTTAAAAAAAATGGATCCATTAAACGGATTGCAAAAACACAGTGCGAACCCACTCTAACTTAGATGAAATAATCCCATTAGAATCACACCGACTATATAGCAGACAGTGTGCCCAACAGATTTGAACAATGCAAAAAAAAAAAGGTATATTGGAAGTATCTTTTGGGCACCGTTTATTTATTGCATACAAGTCTGCAGTATATACATCCCTCTGCATTTTACCTCTTATATTACACCCAGGGCCGTATTTACCACTAGGTACCCATGGTACGGTGCCTAGGGCAGCACCTTGCAGGGGGGCAGCACCAGGGAGCAGGGGAAAGGTGACAACTTTTTTTTGTAGGGGGGGGGGGGCTGATATGGTGGAATTGTTCAGGTCTGCTATGGCAGTGTTATCCAGTCACAGTATGGCGGTATTGGTCTGGTGTGGTGTTGTTATCCAGTCACAGTATGGTGTTATTGGTCAGGTCTGGTATGGCGGTGTTATTCAGTCACAGTATGGCGGTATTTGTCAGGTCTGGTGTGGCTTTGTTAGCCAGTCACAGTATGGCGGTATTAGTCAGGTCTGGTGTGGCGGTGGTAATTATGACGCTTGGAGCCATTACCAGTCTACCAATCCTGTGGTTAAACAGTTAAAAACCATGGAAAACGCGATTCAGACAATAGGGGAGATTTATCAAACATGGTGTAAAGTGAAACTGGCTTATGCTGCGTTTACACTGAATGATTATCGTTCAAATTTGCACGATAACGATCGAATTCGAACGATTATCGTACGTGTAAACGCAGCGAACGATCAAACGACGAGCGAGAGATGGTTCATTTTGATCTTATAACATGTTCTTAAATCGTCGTTCGCAAAAAATTCGCAGATCGCTCCGTGTAGCCGTTCACCGATTTAACCTATGTGTGAGATAGGCTTAAGCTATGGCAAAACGATTTTTCCCGACGATATAGCGTTCCGTCTAAACGCTGATCATTATAAAAAAAAAAGTTACTTCGAAATCGTTAATCGTACGATCGGGCGAATTATCGCTCTGTGTACCCGCAGCATTAGTTGCCCCTAGCAACCAATCAGATTCCACTTTACATTCCTCAAAGATTCTTTGGAAAATGAAAGGTGGAATCTGATTGGTTGCTAGGGGCAACTGAGCCAGTTTCACTTTACACCATGTTTGATAAATCTCCCCTCATGTTTCTACATGAAGAAAAATGCATGTGGCAGAAACCATTCTCCCCCACGCTCCCAAGATGAGGCGTCTTCAGGGTTAGTTCCCAGGGCAGCAGCAGTTGTTAATACGGCCCTGATTACACCACCTACAACTATAGAACCAGTAGTCAATGCCATTAGTTACCCCTCTCCGACATGGTTTAGTTGCCCCTAGCAACCGATCAGATTCCACTTTTCATTCCTCATAGGCTCTTTGGAAAATGAAAGGTGGAATCTGATTGGTTGCTAAGGGCCATGTTTCATAAATCTTTGATAATACTTTGTACTCAAAATGGCACCAAGTGTTGTGCGTCTGCGGTCTGTTTATTCCAGACTCAATCCATTGCTCTTAGTGCCATCTCCCATTACTCCAGCCTTTCCAGGTGCAGATTCTCCAACACAGCAAATTCTGTGAGAAATAAGAGATTAATATTTCATAGAGAAGTGATGACAAGTCTTCTTTAAATTGGTTGTACAAGGATACAGAAAAAAAGAAAGCACCACACCTGCACAGGTTATGTATGTGGTTTTATAGGTCACCCCTCTTCATTTCAATGGAGCTGAGCTGCAGTGAACAGATACAAATCCATGGACAGGTGTGGTGTTTCTGGACAAAAGCCATGTTTTTCTTATCCCCTTATACAACATGCTTTTATTTGACCATAGAAGTCTAATTGCGATTTAAAGTCATATTGTCACCTCCCCCCCCCCCCCACACACTTATTTCATTTTATTGGTTAACAGTGTCACCCAGGTTGGGGCTTCACAGCAATGGGGCCTATATATATATATATATTCCTGCTGGGGAGAAGAAGCCAAACTGCCATGAAGCCCCACCTAGGTGACAGTGTCCACTGATGAAATGAAGCCATTTTAATGCTATGTTCACACTACGTGAACACCCGGCTGTTCCGTGACCCCGTAATTAAGTACCGGCCGGGTGATCTTTCCGGCCGCGGAGCTCTGATGCGGGCCCATCAGCGCGCGCCCGCATCAGAGCTTCACATAGCCCACAGTGAAGCAAGCGGCCGGAGCCGCTCGCTTCACTGTGTCAACTGACAGGTCAGTTTTTTCCGGCGCCACATGGGATCCCGGCCGGAGCGCATACGATGTGTGTACGCTCCGGCCGGGATCCCATTGAAAATAAGGCTATGTTCCACCCCTAAAAACTATGGCCGTAGTTCTGCGGCGAGAACTACAGCCGTAGTTTTACGTAATGTGAACATAGCCTAAAGCAGAAAGAAGACACAGACAAGTGTTATACAGGTCTATATGGAATGTGCAGCATCTAAGCTTGTGGATGGTGCAGAGAACCGCACATAGAGTAAAGGGGAAGGGGGGGTGACAATATCACTTGAAGGGTAGCTTCACACGTACTGGATCCGCAGCGCATTTCACACTGCATGTTTGCAGTGAAATCCGCTGCGGATCCTGCTAGTGTGAAGTGAATGGGTCACATACCCACAGTGGAATTTTTATTCCGCTGCCAGTATGTGACCCGGCCCCTTTAACCGGCCGGAGCATACATTACCTGCTCGGCGCCGCGGCTGTGTGACAGACTCCCACACAGCCACCGCGCCGAGCAGGTAATGTATTCTCCAGGCCGGGGGCTGCGGGATGCGGGGGGTTAAAGGGGCCGGGTCACATACTAGCAGCGGAATGAAAATTCCGCTGTGGATATGTGACCCATTCACTTTATACTACCAGGATCCGCAGCGGATTTCTCTGCAAACTCGCAGCATGAAATCTGCGTGAAACGTGTGAAGCTACCCGAAAGAAGTAAAAATAAAAAAAAACAAGCTACTGACCTGCCGTTCCTCCATCATAATTGCAAACTTAATATCCACTAATATCAGTAGTGTACACAGCCCCCGCTGTATATGAATAGTGGACACAGCCCCCCGCTATATATCAGTAGTGGAAACAGCCCCCTGCTATATATCATTAGTGGACCCAGCCCACCGCTATGTATTAGTAGTGGACCCAGCCCACTGCTATGTATCAGTAGTGTACACAGCCCCCCGCTATATATCAGTAGTGGACACAGCCCCCGCTATATATCAGTAGTGTACACAGCCTGCCGCTATATATCAGTAGTGTACACAGCCCCCCGCTGTATATCAGTAGTGGACACAGCCCCCCGCTGTATATGAATAGTGGACACAGCCCCCCGCTATATATCAGTAGTGGACACAGCCCCCGCTATATATCAGTAGTGGACACAGCCACCGCTATATATCAGTAGTGTACACAGCCCCCCGCTATATATCAGTAGTGGACACAGCCCCCGCTATATATCAGTAGTGGTCACAGCCCCCCGCTATATATCAGTAGTGGTCACAGCCCCCCGCTATATATCAGTAGTGGTCACAGCCCCCCGCTATATATCAGTAGTGTACACAGCCTGCCGCTATATATCAGTAGTGTACACAGCCCCCCGCTGTATATCAGTAGTGGACACAGCCCCCCGCTGTATATGAATAGTGGACACAGCCCCCCGCTATATATCAGTAGTGGACACAGCCCCCCGCTATATATCAGTAGTGGACACAGCCACCGCTATATATCAGTAGTGTACACAGCCCCCCGCTATATATCAGTAGTGGACACAGCCCCCGCTATATATCAGTAGTGGTCACAGCCCCCCGCTATATATCAGTAGTGGTCACAGCCCCCCGCTATATATCAGTAGTGGTCACAGCCCCCCGCTATATATCAGTAGTGGTCACAGCCCCCCGCTATATATCAGTAGTGGTCACAGCCCCCCGCTATATATCAGTAGTGGTCACAGCCCCCCGCTATATATCAGTAGTGGACAGCCTGCCGCTATATATCAGTAGTGGACACAGCCTGCCGCTATTTATCAGTAGTGGACACAGCCCCCCGCTATATATCAGTAGTGGACACAGCCCCCCGCTATATATCAGTAGTGGACACAGCCCCCGCTATATATCAGTAGTGGACACAGCCCCCGCTATATATCAGTAGTGGACACAGCCCCCGCTATATATCAGTAGTGGACACAGCCCCCCGCTATATATCAGTAGTGGACACAGCCCCCCGCTTTATATCAGTAGTGGACACAGCCCCCGCTATATATCAGTAGTGGACACAGCCCCCGCTATATATCAGTAGTGGACACAGCCCCCGCTATATATCAGTAGTGGTCACAGCCCCCCGCTATATATCAGTAGTGGACACAGCCCCCGCTATATATCAGTGGACACAGCCCCCGCTATATATCAGTAGTGGTCACAGCCTGCACCTTTATCCCATGTAACGCTCCATTCCCCTCCATTGCCTGCTGCTGCTGCTGGTAGAATGTATAACTGGCTGCCATGGCTGAAGTGAGAAAGCTTTTATTCTGCTCTTATTATCATTGGGACCATTTCCCACGTCTGGTTATGGGGTGAATGTGCTGGTAATCCTTCCATGGAAGCCTGTCAGTGACTATCAGCAGGTGACTCAGGCCGTACTGTAGTCGTGTCATCTTCCTCAATTGCACAAGATTGACCCAATTATGGTCTGGTATCTAAATACATGTTGTTCAGCAGTTTCTTAGATGTTTCATAGATTAAGTCGCTGAATGTTGGCTACACCTACACTCCACCTTTACAGCCACATAAGTGATCAGTGTTTCTGGAATGTTCTGCTAATAATAGGCAAGGCTGCAGGAAGCTTCTCAGGCCCTGTTCACACTATCACAGACCTGGGCATCTCCTGCTTAGATCTAAGGGCCCTATTACACGGGACCATTATCGTGCGAGAAATCATTATATCGTTCAAATTTAAATGATAATTGTTCTGTGTAATTGCAGGCAACGATTGAAAAAGCGTTTGTGTGTCGTTGATTTAGATCTGAACCTAAAATCATCGCTAATCGTTCGCTGTAATTCCACATTCGTTCACTTAAGTTCCGCATTTTTTCACTAATCTTTCAGTGTAATAGACAATTGTCTATTGTTTTGCTGGGATCAGATGGAGTAAACGATCGTAGTAACGATCGTAACTAATGGTGCGTTTACACAGACAGATTTATCTGACAGATTTGTGAAGCCAAAGCCAGGAACAGACTGTAACCAGTGAACAGCTCATAAAGGCTTGACTGGCATTTCTCCTCTTTTGCAATCCATTCCTGGCTTTGGCTTCAAAAATCTGTCAGATAAATCTGTGTAAACGCACCCTAACCATTATCGTTCTGTGTAATAGGGTGAACGATTTCAGGCTAACGATAAACAATCTCGTTTGCAATCATTTATTGTTAGGGTGCTGTCACACAGAAAGATTATCTGCGAAAGATTTGAAGCCAGAGCCAGGAACAGACTATAAACAAAGATCAGGTCATAAAGGAAAACCTGAGATTTTTTCTCTTTTCAAATCCATTCCTGGCTTTGGCTTTAAATCTTTGGCAGATAATCTTTCTGTGTAAATGGACCCTCAGTCGTTAATTGCTTAGTCGAGATGAGCTAACCGGGTTCGGGTTTGAGTCCATCCGAACCCGAACTTTCGGCATTTGATTAGCGGTGGCTGCTGAACTTGGATAAAGCCCTAAGGCTATGTGGAAATCATGGATATAGTCATTGGCTGTATCCATGTTTTCCAGACAACCTTAGAGCTTTATCCAAGTTCAGCAGCCACCGCTAATCAAATTCCGATTGTTCGGGTTTGGATGGACGCAAACCCGAACCCGGTTCGCTCATCTCTATTGCTTAGTGTAATAGGACCCTAAGAGCCAGTAAGAGAGGGGGCCACTCTCAGGTGCTAAACAATGCAGCATTCTCAAAATGCTATATAACATGTATAGAAAGCATGGGACCTAGTGTTTCATAAGTTCCGATTTAAATAGCACTCCACTCGAACACCTAAAGTAAAAGCCTGATAAGTTAGGTAGGGCATTGTGCGTGTGCAGCCGTCAATGTAGAGTGTAAAGGGGTCTCCTGAACTACCACCGAAAGATGATGTTGGTGGCGATAAGGGTTGGATATGATGGAAAATCACCACCCGGTCCCTTTGTTCTGGGAGAGATAAGCCACAGCCAGAGCTCTCTGGCTGCAGCTTACACCTTCTTATAAAGAAAACTGGAATGCTCGACCTCACCGACTGTTTCTGTATATGAGGAGGACCGGCGCCAGAGAGATAACAAGAGAGTGTATGGCCACCTTGGAAGAGAGATACTGTGGAGGGGTTCAAAAGCACCTAGTCCTGTTCTCTCTTTGTCCCCAAGTTAAGTGGTTTGCAAACAGGCCTGTCCATGGGAAAGGCTTATGTGTATGGCCAGCAGGAGTCATTGAAAGGGTTTTCTGAGTCTGCACTGTTTGCATACATCTTGTCCATGGAGGAGATGTATGTGAGTGGCTCTCGTGTCTGGATGTACTGCATACTCTTGTGGATATAACCCTTGAGATCGTAGATTGGGGACAAGAGGTGCCATTCTTTGCTCTCTAGTAAACCTGTGTATATAAATGGCTTTTTTTATTATAACTTGGGTATATTGTTACAGCTTATGCCCATGTATTATTCTGTGGACTCTGCATTCATCACGCTTGCTGGCTAACATCTGTGGCCTGGCTACCCATCTCCACTAAGTTGAACACCCACTTGGTGTACAGGCCAATAGTCATTCCGTGTAATAGGGCCTTTAGGTTGGTTTCACACAGGACAGTTTTATGGAAAACTACCATTGCAGTTTTTGTCCCAAAGCCAGAAGTGGATTCAAATTGGATGGACAATATAAAGAGGGGACTTGTACTTCTCTTTTCTGTTGGATCCACTTCTGGTTTTGGCACAAAAGCTGCAGTGGCGGTATTCCGGCATAATAAAGACAATATCGGCTGAAGAAACGATCATTGACTGATCAATTTCTTTTAACATCAGCCATGCATTGCCCTCAACCGGTAACTACATCATTATTTTTACACCAAAGCAAGGGTTGCACGGACATCGCTATCGATATATACTGTACTTGCTGCACGATGATTGAGCCGTGTAAAAGGCTCAGTACTTACAGTGTAATGTCAGGCTGTGTATTACGGCTCTTAGGCTGTGGAATGTGTTCCAAGCGAGGTGGAAACACTGCCCCCATTTCTCCCCCAATAGCACCATGTTGCATCATCACACGGCTATTGGGGGGAATAGTGGAGCGGTTTCTCCCGCCTTCGGAACGCATTCCACAACATAGCCTCATAATGGGGGATGTGGTTGTAGTCAGAATAAGCTAGGGCTGAGTGATATGGCTAAAAAATGTAATTTTTTTTTTTATTATTCTCAATTTAAATCTCAATTTTATTTTTTTCCCTATTATTCAAAGCGATTTTGATTAATCCGATAGAAAGTTAGGCTGATCTAGTTGGATTTTCCTGACATTTTTTTTTAGTTTCATTATACAGCAAAAGCCATGGTCTTTAAACCGCCTACAACACTTCAGTGGAATCTTAAGGTTGAAAGGCCGACCATGTTTTTGTGTACGTTAAAAAAAACTGATGCGTTTTGATCCCTTATTTTTTTTTTAATAAACCAGGAAGTCAGTGGAAAAACAGATCAAAACAGATCTAGACCTTGCTTTAAAGGGGTTATCCAGTGCTACAAAAACATGGCCACTTTCCCCCTACTGTTGTCTCCAGTTTGGGTGGGGTTTTGAAACTCTGTTCCATTGAAGTAAATGGAGCTTAATTGCAAACCACACCTGAACTGGAGACAACAGTAGGGGGAAAAGTGGCCATGTTTTTGTAGCGCTGGATAACCCCTTTAAAGGGGTACTCTGGTGTTGGGATATAGAAAGTATTATGTCAGACCCACTCAACCAATCACTGACTTTGGCGTTGTCTCGGATTGGCTGATTGGGCTGTCACTGCAGAGACAAGTACATCTGTGGAAGTGTCACGGCAGGAGGACACTGGGGGAGCGTGGAGAAGTAAGCATGACATCTTTATTATTTTCTATATATCAAGTGCCAGTGTTTTTTTTCTCTAATAACCAGAGAAGGCATTCATATATTTGTTTTATTCTACAGGAAACAGTGGAGGACAAATATGCAGAGGCCGATGCCGACTCTGCATTTGAGGCTGATGTTGCAGATGCCCCCGCCCCTGCAGATAGCACCCCGCAGCTGCTCAACAATGCTCTGTCTGGCATGTCATCCAGGTACACAAGTCTATGTCTGTCAGGAATTTAAATCAGCTCTGGAAAACTGTTTATTTTTTTATTGTTAATTCTCGAATGATTACAGTAAAATTGATATACAGCTCTTTAAGCTGGAAAGAAAACAACATTTCTGTTACTAGTTGATTTGAAAAAAAAAAAAAAAAAGTATTTTTCACCATCTAAGGAATGGTACCAGTAGTTTAAGAGGGGTCAGTTGGTACAGATTAGCTTTAAGATCAAGGAATACAGGAATGAGAGCTATCTTTTTTTAGAAGCACAGATTTTGTTTTCAGGGGTCACGTGCCATTTGTAGAACCATTGTGCTACCAGTACAGCGAAAACTGCATTTTGGCATTTTGGCAGCGATGGTGCAAAGTGAAAGTTAAAATGTCCAGTTCCTGTTATGACAGGTAGCGCCCCCTGCTGTTCCTTGTTCTGCTGATTTTTGGATCAACCTTCCTATAGACTCAAAAGTCCCATTGCTGGACCTCTCACCAGGAGCATTGATATTAGAGATGAGCAAACCTCGAGCACACTTGGGTCCGTCTGAATTAGAGCGTGTGATGTTTGATTACCAGTGGCCGAAGAACTTTGATGCAGCATTAGGGAGTCCAGGAGAACATGGATATAGCTGTATCTGTGTTACCAACTTCTTCAGCCACCGGTAATCAAATGCTACACGTTAGGTCCCGTGCACACAGAGCAAGAGCGGCGGAATTGCCAGCCTCCATGTCATAATGACGCTCTATGGGAGGCTCGCTGGCCTCTTCTCTCCGCGTAGAAGAATAAACATGCTCATTCTTCAGCGCCGGGAGATGCAGCGCGCGAGCCTCCCATAGACTGTCATTATGACACGGAGGCTGGCAGCATTCCGTAGCGGACAATTCTTCCGCTCTTGCTCTGTGTGCATGAGGCCTTAGAGTTCAGACGAACCCAAGCATGTATATTTGTACTACACAGAAATTCATAGACATTTATTGCTCTCTTTTAGAGAGAATAGATCTATGTGTAGTACTATTTTTATCTCCCGTTACATATACCGGCTTATAGAAATGTATAAAGGAAATATGTGATGGATAAAATTGTGTGATCTCGGAGAAGATGATTCAGGGAAATGAGATCCCATAGCTCTATGTATTTGTGAGATCTCTGAGTGTAAGAGACTACCGTATTTTCTGTACTGGTCAGATAGCTACCGTAATTATGTTAATAGCTGACTTGATATTGTGTTTTACATTTCAGATGGAAAAACTGGTGGATTCGAGGAATTTTCAGTTTAACAATGATTGCATTGTTTTTCTTTCTCATCTACTTGGGTCCTGTTATGCTGATCATTTTGGTACGTTCTCCAGCTTATTTACAATTTAAACTGGTTAGTAGGGTTAGAAAAGCAGGTGTTCTCTACAGACAGCAGCGAGTTTGTGCACAAGCCGGATCTTATATTGCAGTTTAGCTCTGGTATACTTGGATGGAGCGGAGTTGACTACAGTGGCCTTTAAATGAACCCAGAACTAAAATAGTTTCTGTTTCAGAAATACCTTTCCCACTCCCTTTTTTTTCCTTTGTTTTGATACATGACTTGCACTGAATGTTCACTGTATTAGAGACACCAATCTACTGCCTACTCCAAGAGATGAAATATTTTATGGAATTAAAGAGGAACGCCAACGAAATTTTTTTTTTTTCATATCAACTGGTGTCAGAAAGTTATGTAGATTTGTGCATTACTTTTATTTAAAAATCTTCAGTCTTGCAGTACTTATCAGCTGCTGCATGTCCTGCAGGAAGTGGTGTATTCTTTCCAGTCTAACACAGTGCTCTCTGCTGCTGTCCAGAGCAAGTTCCCATACAAAACCTCTACTGCTCTGGACAGTTCATGTCATGGACAGAGGTGGCAGCAGAGAGCACTGTGTCAGACTGGAAGAAATACATCACTTCCTGCAGGACATAATCCATAAGAGGAGCTGTCATGTTCCTGGAACCAATCCATGACTTTACGACCCTAGTGGCATGATGCATTTTACTGCTGAAAGTGTCCTTCTGTTTTTGGGTAAACAGCTGCCATGACGCCTGCTGTACAGATGTTCATCCAAAGGTATCATAGGACCCAGTCATGTGCCAGGCAAACATTCCCCATACCATTATGCCAGCTCCACCAGCCTGAACTATTGACAGCTGACAGGATAGGTTCCTTCATTCATGCTGTTTGTGCCAAATTCTGACCCTCCTATCAGCCGGGTGCAATAGAAACCATTCTCAGGTAACTCAAAGCTCCATTGCACGAGATGACCGGGCAAGGTTGACAGTGTTCACCATTCTGGCCCAGCTAGTCTAGCACAATGGTCATGCCTTCTACAACGTCCCATTAGATCACTGGATTTTTCCATTCTAATGTAGAGCCACACTAAAGCTGATCCACATAAAACCTGCTTGCTCGATTTTGTGCTTCAATCCAGGGTCATGCGTCTAACATCAATACTGGGCAATTGCAATAGTGAAAGGGCAGATCCCTAATAAATTGTCCATTCATTGTATACAGTGTATGTATAGTCTGTAATGTCAATATACACCATGTCAGCAGCACAGGATAACTATAAGGGTAAATTCACACAGGCGGATCCGCAGCGGATTTAACGCTGCGAATTCGCAGCTAAAACTGCAGCGGATTGATCCCCTGTGAATTCCAATGCAATTACATACTCGCAGCGGGATTGTCATCCCGCTGCCAGTATGTAAGTGCAGGTAGCATTAACCTCAGCTGCCCGGGATGATACATTATCGGCACTACGATCCGGCAGCATCTGAGGCTCCCGGCCCTGGAGGTCCCGCACAACCAGTGAACGGCCCTGTCACAGTCACTGATTGGCTGCGCGGGACCTCCGGGAGCCTCAGACTCGGCCGGATCGTGGTGCCGGTAATGTATTATCCGAAACGGCGGGGGTTAATGGGGCCGGGACTTGCATACTGGCAGCAATATGCCAATCCTGGAGCCAGTATGTAATCACATTGGAATTCACAAGGGAGGGATCCACTGCAGATTTGGCTGCGAGTTTGCAGTGTCAAATCCGCTGCGGATACGCCCATGTGAATTTACCCTAATGATAATACTGTATAGTGCACATCTCACCGAACCGGACCAGGGTCTGTACAAACAAAATCAAATGGAAGAGGAGACGGCACTTGGTAGAAAAAACTTGGGCTTTATTCACACTGTGCGCAACGCTTCGCCTTTTTCAAGCAGTAGTTAGGTGCCTAAAAGGCTATCTGTTGAAGCCAAAACTTTGCGCACAGTGGGGGAGATTTATCAAACATGGTGTAAAGTGAAACTGGCTCTGTTGCCCCTAGCAACCAATCAGATTCCACCTTTCATTTTTCAAAGAGTCTGTGAGGAATGAAAGTGGAATCTGATTGGTTGCTAGGGGCAACTGGGCCAGTTTCACTTTTATACCTTGTTTCATAAAGCCCATATTATTTCTGCCAAGCGCCCATTACCTATTACCAGGGGAATTATTACCTGGAAATTTTTTTGGGCCATTTAGATTAATAACCATCCTTTTTATCGTGGCTGCTTGTATAGAGAAGCTCTTAGTTCTGCTCATAAATTATGGGTACTCCTCTATTATATCCATTTGCCTCCTCTCTATGATGCCGTATGGACAGGGGTTGTCCTCGTATGAAACCTCTTTAGTAAAATTATTTCCCATGTAATGTTCGGAGTAGGGCAGGGATGGTAAAGCTAATGTTTTGGCTGTCCAGGCATGATGGGAATTGTAGTTTTGCAACACCTGGAGGGCAAAAGGTTCCGCACCCTTGGAGTGGAGGTTATACCCATAACAATAAAATATGGCTGCTTTCTTTTCTTACATAAGGAGAAAGGCTGAACTTGGATCTTCATGTTATCAACCATTGTATAAGGTTGCTGGGTCTTCGTTTTATTATCAGGCAAAGTCCATGTGTGTTCCTGTCCTGTTGTCCCTGGTGTATTCCTGATCTTTAGATTGAATAAGTTGCTCTATACAGGATCGGGCTTCTTTCTACATAATAGTTAAAGGGTTCTTACATGTGCAGTTGGCTGCTTTATTAGGGATGGGCAATAAAACCATTTTGCTTGTGTCTACAGTGCACATGTAGGACTACAGTTTATCAGTTAGGGGCCTATTCCACGGAGCGATAATCGGACGAATCGGACAGATTCTGCCAATTATCGCTCCATGGGATAGAGAGAACGATCAGCCGATGATCGTTCATTTAGGTTCAAACCTAAAATCATCGGTCGCCACCCTAGCAGATCGGCGCTTGTTTACATTATTGATCAGGCCCCCATCGGCCCGTGGAATAGGACCCTTAGACTGGTTGAAGAGGTGGTTCTCATTGGATATCACATACTTTATTGAGCTTATACTTCTTTATCTGTGTTTCAGGTGTCCGCGATCCAGGTGAAATGCTTCCATGAAATAATATCCATTGGGCACAGATTTTACAAGTCTTATGAGCTACCGTGGTTCAGAACTCTAAGTTGGTAGGTAATAAGGTTTCAAGTTCAATGGTTTATTGAGATTGTAAGTATATATGCATACCATAAGTAGCTGGAAACTCGTACATTTTATTTAATGATATCTTACAGTTATACTGTGTCCCTCTGTCACTGTCTGAGCCCCTCTGCTAGTTAGAGCAGCAGGATCCCAGCTGTAATACAGGGCCGGGACTCAGCTGTTATTGCCGGGAACGGAGGTGAGTCCATTAAAGGGAACCAGTCAGTATGATTGTGCTGATATGGTTTCCTCCAGCAACGTATAGATCTATTTGCAGCTCAGGGCATGTACCGGCCGAGGCTTCAGCAGTAGTTTTAGTAAGCAGAAAAATAAGCAGGGAGGGAGAGGGGCAGCAACTAGGAGGCTCAGGAGTAGTTACCACTCTCTGCCTGTCAGTGCGCAGTGCAGGGATGATTGACAGACAAAGAGGCCATTAATGGGTCTCTCTGCCTGTCAGTCATCCCCACACTATGCGGTGACTAGTCCTGGGCGGCTCCCCACTCAGATGACTAGTTCCTGTCCCTCTCCCGACCTCGCACGGCAGAATAAGCCTTCTCTATCTGCTTACTAGAGCTGTTGCTGCAGACGCCGCCAGTACGTGCCGTGAGCTGCAGAGTAGCTCTATACGGTGCTGAAGTGAACCACAATTGTGCTGATTGGTTGCATTTATTGGATCTGACGGGGAGGGAGTCTATTTGCCATGGCATCTGGGAGCCTGATGCATGCGCTTAGGACTGCTAGGGCTATAATGCGTATTAGAGTACAGAAGTGATTTAAAAAAAACAAAACAAACAATAATATATAAAAAGTAATAAAATAAAAAAAATTGCAACATCTTTCCCCCATATTTCTTTTAGGGGCCATTTATATATATTATAATAAATAGAAATATGATAAATATCTCACCTTAAACATCTCTTCTTCCCTTAAACGACTAAACAAATGTAATTTTTTAAAATCTTTCCTCATAACTAAGATGCTCCATTCCCCTTATTAGTTCAGTTGCCGCCTTTGCACCTTTTCCAGCTTCAGGACGTCCTTTCTATGAATGGGGTTCCAGAGATGAACAGCATACTCCAGATGAGGCCGCACCAAAGCTGTCCCTGTCTCAAGAGTCCAGGCCTGTTTTAGTGTATGACAAAATGACAGAACAGCCCAATAAAAACTACTAAAAATACTCCATCATAAAACCATGTTGATTAAAAATTTTTGGAATACAGTGACACAGAAATGCATTTTTGCAAAAAAACAAACAAAATCCCATATTTGTAATTTCTCTGTTTGTACAGACATAATGAAGTTTTAGGGGGGCATCTTTTAGGGTTTGCAGCTAGTACAGACCTTTAAAATGTCGAACATTTCTGCCCAAAGCCCTGGCCTGCACAATAACTGTGTGACTTTTCACTGATCTTCCCCCTCGCTCACCTATTCTGTTGGAAAGGGGGTGCCACATTGCATGGTGGAGGCGTGTCTTACCTTTGCGTAAGATTATGCGTCTTTACCCAGGAGTAAATAGTAACTAAATTAGACGTTACAGACGGGGGGCATTTGACATTAGAGCGGCGTATAAAATGCCACCCTTAATAAATTCTCCCCAAAATGTTATTTTCAGTTCATAGTAAAGGGTATTGAAGAAATGGAGGAGAATTTTTTTTTTGCAAAATTAGCAAAAAAAAAACAACTTCACTGTTGCACTAGTGGTGGTAGCTAGTGCATTTGGTCCAGGCTGTTCCGCAAGTGGATATGCTAGCTGCAGCGGTTAGTGCAGCAGAGAATAGTACCTGGAAAGAACAGGGAATAGCTGAAGACACTGCCAGAAATGGGGAGAGATAAGTGCCAAGTCCCCACTAAGGAGTAGAACACCCGTCATTTTGACAGGTGTTATGCTCTTGTACAGTAAGCAGAGATCTATATAAATGTTTTTAAATCAGCTGGTGTCAGAAAGTTATACATTTATAATAGTAAATTACTTTTAATTAAAAAAAAATCTGCAGTCTTATCAGCTGCTGTATGCCCTGCATGAAGTGGTGTATTCTTTCCAGTCTGACACAGTGCTCTCTGTTGCTACCTCTGTCTGTGACAGGAACTGTCCAAAGCAGGAGAGGTTTTCATTGAGATTTTGAGATTCAATTCCTGACGCCTACAGAGGTGGCAGCAGACAGCATTGTTTTAGACTGGGAAGAATGCACCACTTCCTACAGGACATACAGCAGCTGATAAGTTCTGGAAGACTTGAGATTTTTAAATAGAGGTAATTTACAAATGTATCGACACCAGTTGGTTTGAAAAGAAGAATTTTCTTTAGAGTACCTTTTTAACATTTCTCTTGACAATTTTCTACCTTTTTATATGCAGATCAAATATATAGTGTAGGTATGAAATAATTACTGTTACATAATACTAACTGTATTAACACTGTACTTGTAATTTTAACATTTCTTTATGACCTTTTAATTTGTGTTAAGAAAAAATATATATATCTTTGCTACAATACAGTATGAAATTGAAGTGATTTCTTATTCTACAGCAAGGTCTATACATTTTTGTTGTGCCCTCTCTTTCTTCACAAGCCAAGCAGGGGCTGAGACATTGTTATGTATTGGAAGTCTGTGTTTCCGCTTTGAAGGCTTGGCGTGCTCCTTCAGGATTTCTTCTTTCAATTAAGATTAAATGAGGCCAGAACACAGTGTGACCCAGACAGAATGTTAACACACTGCGTGAAGAGCCTGTTCTTGTTCTGCCGCTGGGGTGTAGCTAGCAAACTTTACATTTGGCCCAGGTTTCTGAAACCGGATCACCGAAGCTTTCTTATATGCAGAATGCGTCAATTAGAGCAGCAGATTATTAGGCATTTCCGTATCACTCATTACCCGATATCTATATAAAAATAGAATGGAAGGTTACCCTATTTATTGTATTGTACCTTATGGTCACACTACAGCCTCAGCCCAAATATCATCCCGTACAGCCGAACCAAAAGATGATTTTCGTGTGTAGTATGCATGTTATTACTGTGAGGCGACTAAACTGCTCCATGCTATCTGCTATGCACACATCAGTATTGCTTGCATCTGTCGGATTGTAAACCCTTATGTCTTCTATTTTAGGTACTTCCTTCTGTGTGTTAACTATTTTTTCTACGGGGAGACTCTGGCGGACTATTTTGCGACATTTGTACAAAGGGAAGAATCTCTTCAATTCCTTATCCGCTATCATCGCTTTATATCATTTGCACTTTATGTCATAGGTGAGTTGTCATAGTATACTAGATGCATCATTTATATTTCTGTGTACAAAACCTATACTTACCCCCCTCGCTTCCCTGACATCTGTGTCAGCCCCCCACCATGCTGCAGCTCCTTGTGCCTATGTTCCACAAGCCTCTTTCTGCTCAGCCATTCAGATGGGGGGGGGGGGGACACTGCAGCCACTCATTGGCTTAGTGCAAAAGGTCCTTCTGTGACACAGACACAAGTAAGTGGAGCACAGCAGGCGATCGACATGAAGATAGTGGGTGCAGCAAAAGGGGTAAGCATAGTTTTTTTTTTTCCTATAGCAAAAAATCTGAATACCTAATTAAGGGGTACTCTGGCAAAATATTCTCTTTTAAATTAACAGGACATACAGTAGTTGATAAGTAATGGAAGACTTGAGATATTTAAATGGAAGTAATGTACAACTCTATATAACTTTCTGACACCAGTTTATTTGAAGAAAGAAAAAAAAAAAGAATTCACTAGAGTACCCCTTTAATGCCAAAGTCCCTAGCTGTTCAGGAACAATCTTAGATGACTTTTATTTTAACATAATATGCAACATTTAAAGGGTTTAAGTCTGGTTTTAAGTAAAAGTTTTAAATGTCAGCTCAAAACAGCTTCTTTTCCTTTGGGGAGGGGTGTGTGTGTGTGTGTGGGGGGGGGGGTCCAGTACATCTGGGTATTATAAATCAGCTGTTTGATTAAAGTGGGGATGGTGTAATGCTTTATTTCACCCATGGTGGCGCTGCAAGACAATCAACCACTTGGTGGCAGATTCTCCTACAGATTATAGCTGATGTCTGGACTTGGACACCTGACTAGCATGTGGTTAGGAGACACTTCTAACATTTGTCTAGTTATTTGGCAGTGACATTGTATCCATGTGTCTATTTGCTTTATACACACACCACTTTAGGTGTTTGCTCTCAGCAGATACACAAATCTATGAAGACATTTCACTGTGTTATTTCTCTGTCACACAGGTTTCTGTATGTTTGTATTGAGCCTAGTGAAGAAGCACTACCGTCTCCAGTTTTACATGGTTTGTATTGATTCCTCTTTAAAAAAAAAATAAAAAATCTGTTTTTTTTTTCTTGCCTAATGATAGCCCTTATGCCTTAAAGGGGTAATCCTTATCTTTCAAATCAACTGATTTCAGAAAGTTATATAGATTTGTTATTTATTTCTAATAAAAACGCTGTCTGAGACTGTTACTGTGCAGAGCAGGAGAGGTTTTCTATGAGTATTTGCTAATGCTCTGGACAGTTCCTGACATGGACAGAGATGTCAGAAGAGAGCACTGTGTCAGACTGGAACATGTAGGACATGCAGCAGCTGATAAGTATGGGAAGGTTTGACATTTTTAATTACAAGTCATTTACAAATCTATATAACTTTCTGAAACCAGTTGATTTTAAAGAAAAGATTTTCGCCGGAGTACACCTTTTAACATGTTAAGAATAGTGCATATGCCTAAGTCTGCATTTATTCATTTAATTCAGGGATCTCTGGAAAGATTAGGGCCTCAGTAAAGATTAGAGAGCTAGAAAATTAAACTAAACTTTTAGACTTCACCTCCTTTCAAAACCTGAAGTTTTCACTGAAGCTGGGTTATTATTCCAGAAAGTAGTCACCTATCGAATTCTCCACCTACTGTAGGGAAAATAAGTTTTTATACCCTGCCGATGTTTGGAAGTTTTCCCATCTACATAAAATGGAGAGGTGGGTAATTGTATAGTAGTTATATTTCACTATACAGAAGCTAGAAAGAAAAATCCAAAAAAATCACATTGTTTGTTTGATTCTTAAATTATTATGCATTTTATCGCATGGAATAAGTATTTGATACAATAGAAAAACAGAAGTTAATATTTGGTCCAGAAACCTTTGTTTGCAGTAATTGAGGTCAGACGTTTCCTGTAACTCTTTACCAAGTTTGCAGACACTACAGCAGGGACTGTGTCCCCCTCCTCCATACAGATCTTCCACAGCTCTTTCAGGTTTCAGCAACCTTCAAAGACTTTCTATTAGGTTCAGGTGTGCAGACTAGTTAGGCCACTCCAGGACCTTGGAATGCTTTTTATGGAGCCGCTCCTTAGTGGCCCTGGCTGTGTTTTTGCGTCATTGTCATGCTGTAAGACCCAGCCACGACCCATCGTCAATGCTCTGAGGGCAGGAGGTTGTTGGCCAAAATCTCACAATACATGGCCCCATCCATCCTCTCTTCAATAAGGGGCACTTGTCCTGTCCCCTTTGCAGAAGAGCTCCCCCCAAAGTATGATCTTTTCACCCCCATGCTTTACGGTCGGGACTGTGTTCTTTGGGTTGTACTTATCCTCCTTCCTCCAAACATGGCAAGTGGAGTTGATATCAAAAAGTTTTATTTTGGTCTCACATGACCTTCTCCCATGCCTCCTCTAGATTATGCAGATGGTCACTGGCAAACTAAAACATTACGCCTGGACATGTGCTGGCATGAGCACATTTTTTAAATCCCCCTAGGGGACTATTACAAGCAATCATTAGATTGCATATATTAATCAATGCTATGCCATTGCATAGCATTGATCAATATTATCGGCGCTCTGCTCATAGAGTGTTTTATTTTTGTATTACCAGACTGCTGATCAGACCACAAGGAAACTAATTGAGACCGATCAGGTACTTTTCCTGTCCCTTAAACGCAGCAGTTGCTATAGATTGCTGCATTTAAGGTGGTAATAACAGGCAGTAGCGTGATCTTGGCTGCCTTTCATTATGTACGGCTTTTACGACAGGAACTTTTATATACGTTCCTACTCCATCAGGCACCAGTACTAGAAATGTATATAGCTATATGGCTGACGTGAAGGGGTTAACAATAGAAGGACCTACAGTAGCGACATTGCAGAGCATTCAATGTGAGGGAACACTGTAGGCATATACATTGTCACTCTTCACCTGTGCACGGTCACTTGCTGAGGAATGTAAATGCACTGAACCGAGTCTAGCAGATATAGCCCAGTGGTTGTGAAATGTTAATAAGTGACTGAGAGACCAAATAAATTATTCTGCCTTATGGCTTCAGATACCACCAGACAACCCACATTGCTTATAGGGAACCTGTCACTCCCGCACCCAGTGCGGAACCCACCCGAACCCGATAGAGCCCTCCATACTTACCCACTCTTGCTGCTCCCGATGCTGGTGCCACCGATGAGAAATTGCCGCCCGCTCGTCCACCCCTAATATGCAAATTAGAAGAAATAAGTCTGATGTCCATACAATCGCTGTTTTAAAAAGGCCACTATTGCCTTCCAGTTCTCTACAAGAACAGAAGATTAGTGAAGCCTCTAGGGGGCAGAGCTGTTCTCTGTGCCCTTCCTCCATTTCCAGGCTTTGTGTAAAGTGCTCCATGATCTGTGATTTGCAATTGAATATGTTATGTGTTACTATTATCTCCTCTTTGTTATGCTGTAGTGCTGGTGGAAATGCAATAAACATATTGGCACTGTGCTGGGTATAATTTACAGTAAATTATTATAGGTGGCATTTGGAAAGAGAAGGTGTTACTGATGCACTGGCTTTGCATGGTGCTATGTGAGCAGAAACCTAAGAAACAGAAGCAGCACAGGAAGAAGGGGTACTGAGCAATAAACTGTGGCCACTGCCGACAAGCAGGGAGAGTCCACTACAGCCCTGTGGACATACAGCAGTAGGAGTGGAGGGAAACTTTTACTTTTGGGGACTGTGTGAATCATGCAGAGCAGGCAGCTAGCCGTTGCTTAGCTCAGGCTTTCTGAGACTCTGCCCTAATATGCACATAATAGTAGCTACGTCCCACTGTTACTTCCAGTAATCTGATTACAAGTGCACTGATGCAAGTACACAAAGCAGCATTGATCAGTAAAATCGGTGCTCGCCTTTACACAGCACATTAAATAATCAAGCGGCTGGACCACAGGAATGATCCTTGTATCATTCGTGCAGCCATGGAAACTGACAGCACAGATATGTATATATGCGTGCTGTCAGTTTCCAGATCACACAAGCAGTGCATACTTACCTTTTGCTTGGCTGTATGATCTGGTATTCCACTTTCCAGCTACCATGTCCTGCTCTCCGGGTGCCCCTCTGTCTCCTCCAAAATGATTGACAGCAGGGGCGATTGCAGGAGAGCTCAATGGGAGAGCCAGAAAGCGGGATGCTGGATCACACAGCAGCACTGACGGAAAGTATTCACTGCATGTGTGATCTGGAAACTGACAGAACAGACATATGCATGTCCGTGCTTTCCGTTTCCCCTTGCTACTGGCTGTCCATCCCCTTGGGCTGTGGTGCAAAAGACGTGATCAGCTGAGGATCAGGCTTTACTTTTACACTCAAAAAAGGTGCAACAGCAACCCACAGGTGTAAGGGCTTACCATATATTCTCCTCCCAGCGTACACACGGTAAACACCTATTCTGTAGATATTAAAAATTTAAATATTAATTTTTTTTTTTTTAGAAAAGTGAGGATCTTAGCAAACCATTTGATCAAACAGAGTGTACCATGTCGCCAACGTTAAGGCGTCCTCGAGACATGGTCCCATTTTCACACTAGCAATGGCCTCTCCTGGGCTGAATAAGCCTACAACTGGGCAGATAGGAGCCAAATGATCTCTTTTATAGCAGCCTTGGGACATGGGTGGAGTGCAAGCCAACAGGAGGTAGCCACACCCCCCACATTCAACAGAAAAAAGGGAAATTTTGGCAGCACACCTACTCTGTAGATATTAAAAATTTAAAATATAACATTTTTTTTTTAGAAAAGTGAGGATCTTGGCAAACGATTTGATCAAACAGAGTGTACCATGTCGCCAACGTTAAGGCGTCCTCGAGACATGGACCCTTACTTTTACACTGGCTGATTATCGGCCAAAAAACAATCCTGGCCAAGAGACAGATTTCTCTTATCGGGTAGTAGACTGCAGATTGCAGAAAAGTGAGATACCTATTAGCCAAAATATTGGAGGTGTGTTTGGGGGTAGAATTGGTGACATTATACACATCTACAAAAGCTTTTGGTCCCCAATAAAATACAAAAATGCAACAATAAATGAAACTAAGTTATTGAGCCAAAAAACTGCTAATAAAAACAGTTAAAATCCTACGAACGTGGAGGAAGGAGGAAACATGGAGGACGGGACAGATGGGACGGATGGCTAGGGCAAATGCCAAAGTGCAAAGTGCTGATACAAATGAAAATAGAAAATGCAGCATGTGCAACACAAGTAATATACAGTACGACTCGCTAACATCCACTGTTCCTACCCCCACAACTTACTACTTCCTCAGGGGGTTTCATGTAGCAGTCACCTAAACTTAAAGGAGAAGTCTGGGCAGACCTATTTTTATCAAGTGGCGGGTAAGCGGAGGATAAAAGAAATAACGTGCTCTCACCTCCCCGCTCCCAGCTCTGGTGGGCGCATACCACTTATGCGATTGCCAGGTTCCCGGACGCTTCCTAATCTGAGTGGGAACCCGGGATGTGTCAGGTCGGCTTAGCCAGTCATCGGCCGTAGTGGGGTCCCCACTCAGACCAGAAAGGGTTCCTGGTACAGAGCCAAGGACAGCAGACCCCAGTCCGGGAGCCAGGGAGGTGAGAGCATGTAATTTCTTTTATCCTCCCCTTCCCCGGCACTTTTATCCTTCCCCCTTCCCCGACACTTTTATCCTTCCCCCTTTCCCGGCACTTTTATCCTTTCCCCTTCCCCGGCACTTTTATCCTTCCCCTTCCCCGACACTTTATCCTCCCCTTCCCCGACACTTGTGAAAGTCTGCCCAGACTCCTTCTTTGATAGTTATTGTGTGTGAATGGCTAAATGTTTGTCTTATTTTTAGCCTTCTATAAAGGCCATTACAGTTTGTGCACATAGAATTTATTGATAATATCCTTTTTTTTTTTTTACCCCTCGTTCTTGTCCTCATGTTTCCCATCTTCCTTACTTGTCGGCTCTGTAATTGTCAGGTCCAGTGTTTGTTATAGTGTCGGTATCTATAATACAGTCCTGGTTTCCTGTCTTATTTACTGATGTGTTGTGTTGTCTCCCCTATTCACAGTTTGGATGGACTCATGTCACTTTGCTGATCACTGTCACACAGTCTCATCTTATCATCCAAAATCTTTTTGAAGGGATTATCTGGTAAGGTCTGACATTTGTGTGCGTTCCATATGTAACATGCTCATTGAGCAATAGCTAGACCCAATGTTACCAGCATTTCACACTCAGTTGGCTAGCAATCTCCTCTTTATTGCGGTACTCCAGCAAAAAAAAAAAAAAAAAAAAAAAAAAAATATATATATATATATATATATATATATATATATATATATATTAAATCAACTGGTGTCATAATGTTATATAGATCTATAATTCACTTCTATTTAAAAAAAATCTCAAGTATTTATCAGCTGCTGTATGTGCTGCAGGAAGTCTGGCACAGTGTTCTCAGCTTTCACCTATGTCTGTGTAAGGAATTGCCCAAAACAGGAGATGTTTTCTATGGGGATTTGCTGCTACTCTGCACAGTTCCTGACACGGACAGAGGTGGCAGCAGAGAGCACTGTGTCAGACTGGAAAGAAAACACCACTTCCTGCAGGACATACAGCAGCTGATAAGTACTGGAAGACAGGAGATTTTTTTAATACAAATTATCTGACACCAATATAACTTAATATAACTTTCTGACACCAATTGATCTGAAAGAAAAAAAAGGTTTTTTTATTTTATTTCTCTTTTACTGTATATAGAACAATACTGTAATTTACCTACCGCCAGACCAGATTTCTGAGCCTAGGGCATATGGAAGATTTTAAGGACAGTTCTTGTATGCCATGGCTATTTGCAGTACCCTAAAACAACAGATGCAAGCACAAAATCTGCTTATTCCTTAGAATTGGATATTTAGGTTACACTGCAATTACAGCAGTCCTGCTATGGAAGGGCAAAAGAACAGAGTATGGATCGCCGCTTAGTGTTCAACTAAGAAAGGAGACATTCTGAATGCAGTGAAATGTTTGATAACGTAGTATTGGCTGGTACCAAATATTCAAAATATATAGATATATGTTGTATGTGTTGTCATATTGTGAAATTATCTCAATACAGATGATATCATTTCAATAACAGTAAAGCACAAACTGTATATAACTACAGCATTGTGATAAGCATGGTATATAATTACATGCATTGTGTCTAGAGATGAGTGTATCTGGAGCATGCTTGAGTCTGATTGTTCCCAATTTAAATATATCTGTGGCTGAAGAAGTTGGATGTAGCCCTAGGGGGTCCTGGAAACATGGATACAGCCTTAAGCCCCTATTACACGGGCGATCCAGAGAAGCAAGCGTGCTCCAACCTTTCAGGCCAGAGCTTCCTTGCTTCTCGTTCCCTGCTTGCTGACGGCGATATTACACGCGCCAACAGAGAGCGGGTAAGACTGGGGGAGGTGGAGGGGCTGGCTGGGTGATTGTTAAATGATCCTGGCAACCCATAGAGTATAGCGGCGGTCTGCTGCCACCACTCCTGTTACGCTGGAAGACGGCAGCAGATGGTTGCCAGGCTCATCGTTTGTGTTTCAGCCTGTTGAAAGACAACGATCAGCCGTCCGCGCTTGTCGGCTGATCGTTGTCTTCTGTTACATGAAGCGATTATCGTCCGATATCGTCCAAATATGTTTGATCATCTCTTTGTGTAATAAGGCCTTTAGACTTTTTCTGGACTCCCCAGGGCTGCAACCAACTTCTTTAGCCACTGATATTTCAATGCCGATCCATTAGACGTGAGCATGCCCGAGTCTCACTCCTCTCTAAGTAATATATAAAAGCTGAGCCTTAATTGCTTGTAATGGGCAATAAAAGGCAATCTTACTATATCTGACAGCTTGATAACTTTCCCTCATGGTGGTAAAAGGTGCATTCAGTGTTTTATTAAAGGGTTTTTCCAAGACATACAAATGTTTTTACTATCTTTAGATGGATTTGCTTTAAAATATTCTCAGTATTAAGCCAGGCTGCAATACCATATACACTGGGCCTAGTAAGGGATTATATGAAGCTTATATGGGTGCTGCAGCCTCTTCAATCGGCTGATGTCGGGGGGGGGGGGGGGTATTGGTCATCATAATTAAAGTCCCAGAAACCCCCTTAAAGTTCTTGGTACCAGTGGTATCTTTTTTTTTTTGTGGTCCTTCTAATAATTTCTACATTTCCAAGGGGACATTCCCTATGTGATATCTGTGATTTACAGAGACAGGCTCGGTGTTCTGACTGGTCGAATTTAGTAAATTCTTCATGGAATGATCCTTGAGCATATTTCCTGCCTGTCCTTCATTTTCCTAGAAACAAATACATCTCCGTATTACTAGTTGTGGGGTTGTCTGTACCCTGTCCTCTTGGTGATTGTTATTGCCAGGCGGTGTATGGACAGACTACTTTCACACAAGGAATTTTAATACCCAATTGTAAATTTGTTACCGTATTATTTTGCTGACTGACTTTTTGTTTTTGTTTTCATGTTTTGTAGGTTTTTAGTTCCTGTTTCCATTGTCATCTGTAATGATATCATGGCCTATCTTTTTGGTTTCTTCTTTGGTAGGACGCCACTGATAAAGGTAAACGGGAGTCAGACAGTTAAAGTAGAAGTCCTGCAAAAATGTTTATAAAAATATTGTATTGCCCCTCAAAAGTTATACAAATCACCAATATACACTTATTACAGGAAATGCTTATATATATATATATTTTTTTTTTTTTCCTTGCACTTCTGCATCATGGCTTCACTTCCTGGATAACATGGTGATGTCACTTCCTGGATAACATGATGATGTCACGACCCGACTCCCAGAGCTGTGTGGGCTGTGGCTGCTGGAGAGGATGATGGCAGAGGGGTGCTCAGTGTCCCTCCAGTGCCCTGTGTCCCTCAGTGTCCCCCTGCCATCATCCTCTCCAGCAGCCACAGCCCGCACAGCTCTGGGAGTCGGGTCGTGACATCATCATGTTATCCAGGAAGTGACATCACCATGTTATCCAGGAAGTGACATCACCATGTTATCCAGGAAGTGACATCACCATGTTATCCAGGAAGTGACATCACCATGTTATCCAGGAAGTGAAGCCTTGATGTAGTAGTAAGTGCAGGGAAAAAAGCACTTTATAAGCATTTCCCATAATAAGTGTATATTGGGGATTTGTATAACTATTGTGGAATCTGTTGGCTTTATATAAATGTTGTTGTAATGCCGGTGTATCCATGTCTCAGAAGGCGCAATCGTAATGTGAACTCATCCTTGTTCACTTTACCTTCCATTGCTATTAATGTTATAGCTGATCATATCATATAATAATATTTCCTTTATGTATATATAGCGCTAACTTATTTCACAGCACTGTACATCACCCGAATCAGTCCCCGTCCCATTAGGGCTCACAATCTAAATTCCAAGTTCCCCTACAGTATCTGTATGTTTTTGGATGTGGGACATGCCCCCCCCATATCATTGGTGTATTCACCATCCTAATGGTTACACTCTTCTTTTGATCCTCTAGCTGTCGCCCAAAAAGACGTGGGAAGGTTTCATCGGTGGCTTCTTTCTGACCATAATATTTGGATTCCTGGTAAGTATTCCTGATTTATGTTATTTATGCAACTTTACATTTCAGCAGTGTGATGTCATACCTGATCCTTACCCGGTCATAGTAAGGTGTACCCTATAGAAATCCATTTAAATATAACAGGTACAGAGGGGAAAAAAATCACTGTCAATGGGTACCAGATATGCTGACATGTTCTTCTTAGTTTGTGAATGTTTTACCCACATAGTCCTCTCAACTATTGACCTTTGGGATACTCTGGTTACATTTTTTTCAAATCAACTTTTACCAGAAGGGTATATATTATAGATTTTTAGTTTACTTCTATTTAAAAATCTCAAGTCTTCCTGAACTTATTAGCTGCTGTATGTCCTGCAGGAAGTGGTGTATTCTTTCCAGTCTGACAGAGCGCTCTTTACTATTTTTATTTTTATTTTTATAGTTTTCATACATTCTGGCACAGTTCCAGTACTTTGTGTGTCCCGTGGAATACAACAGTGAAACAAACAGCTTCTCCACCAGCTGTGAACCATCTGAGCTGTTCAGGATCCATGATTACACAGTCCCCCCTTATGTGCAGTCGTTGTTGGGATGGGTAAGGACTCGTCGTTTGTTCTTAAGTCTCACTGCATTTTGTATTGAACAGTTTCCTTGTGATACTAAGAGAAGTGGACAGAGAACAGGGGAGCGTTGAGTCAGGCTTTCCTAAAGGGAAACTGACAGCAACGATATGCATATATCAGTGCTGGCAGTTTCCAGTTACCTGAGCAGCGTTAAGGTACCATTATTATTGTTCTGTCATACGCTGAACTTTAATTTCTGACAACAGTGTCTCAGAGGTGGGTCCATGACACTGTGTGTGCCTGTCCCGCTCTCGCACCATGGCTCCATCCCTGTCCCACCTTCTCTGAGAATGATTGACAGCCGGCTAATGCCATGCAGCCAAATACGAGCCGGCTGTCAGTCATTCTCTGACATAAGTTACTCCAGCACAACTAAAAAGGGCAACACTAGAGCATCCTGCCCAGAGGTTCAATTGGGTGCCACCCAATTGCTAAATTTTCATCATCTATGGTAGACTCCCTGACCATTTGGCTCTCGCTTCCAGTCCTTAGATTCCCACTGACTAAGGACAGAGCTTCTGTCCGTAACGCGTAGGCGATAGCCTGAAGAGTGTATTTTCTTGTTTGCTCCAGTGGCTTGTATTGCACTCAATAAAGACATTCGTTTTTGTACCTTCCTTCACTGAGACAAGTTTCGTTGCTTAGATTCCCATTGTTTGTTCCCAAAAGCAGGGTGAACCAGCAGCACTGTAGAGAGTCAATAAAAGCTAAAGTACAGTAAATCTATGCGAGTTATAGGTACAACTAGATCTCCAAATTTTTTTTTTTTCCCTTTCCACTTTTAAGGGGTTATCCAGGCTTAGAAAAACATGTCTGCTTTCTTCTAGAAACAGCATCACTCTTGTACTCAGTCTGGATGTGGGTTTTGCAGCTCAGTTCCATTAAAGTGAATGGAGCTGAATTGTAATAACACACAAAACCTGAGGACAGGGGTGGTGCTGTTTCTACCATCTAAGTAGCTGTGCATTTTCTATTTCTAAATAACCCCTTTTAATAAAGGATTTGGGGACCCATGGCCCTTGCTGTCATAATAAGTGGGGGACCCTCCTCTCAGACATAAGACTCCTTAATTTAGGTAGTGTTGGTAGTGTTTGGTAACTGAGAATGTTATTGTAGAAATCAGATTGATAGAAGAATGATGACTAGAGATGAGCAAACCTGGAGCATGCTCGAGTCGATCCGAACCCAAACTTTCGGCATTTCGGGGGCAGCTGAAGTTGGATAAAGCCCTAAGGCTATGTAGAAAACATGGATATAGTCATTGGCTGTATCCATGTTTTCCAGACAACCTTAGAGCTTTATCCAAGTTCAGCAGCCCCAGCTAATCAAATACCGAACGCTCGGGTTCGGATCGACTCTAATCCGAACCCGGTTCGCTCATCTCTAATGATGACCTGTGTCTCAGGAGATGCTCTTTGGTACATGTTGTTATTATTATTATTATTATTATTATTATTATTATTATTATTATTATTAATATTTATTTGTATAGATTCCACAGCGCTTGAAAAAATGTTAAAAATCAATCCATTTATTTTACGTATTTTAAGTATTCGCCAGTTATGACTTTCTGTTAGTATTGTATAGCAGCCTGTTGCACAGTTTACATAGTGTCTTTGATTCTTCTATACAGTAGTTTCTGAAAGTTTGAGTAAGATCCTAGTTTCCTAGAGTGGCATGGACAATGATGGTTTTTTTTCTTTTTTCCTAGACAACAGTCCGCTTGTACCCATTTCAGGTCCACAGCATTGCCCTATCGACGTTCGGTTCGCTGATCGGACCATTTGGAGGCTTTTTTGCCAGTGGTTTCAAACGAGCTTTTAAAATTAAGGTAAGTCCATATTGCACGTATATTCCTGTAGTTACTCGTCCAACTTTAGGTTGTCTTACCAGACCAGTCCATTTGTTGATTTGCATATAATTATATTTATTTTTCAATGGAAATGCCACTGACACTGCTTAGGAAGATTTTCTTTTACATATGTATTGCTAGCAAATTAACAACGGGCAGCTTCCACAACTAGTGGTGTCTTACTGTATACACCCAAAGGGTAGCTTCACACATACCAACTCGCAGCGTTAATAACGCTGCAAGTCGGCTAGGTCCTGGCAGATCACTTTCACTACATACACACAGCGGTCTGAACTACCGCTGCGTGTATGTAATTCTGCCGGCCGCTTAACCCCTTCTGTTGCCGCCCGGCTCCCGCTCTGTATACATTACCTGTCCTCACTGCACGGGGTCCCGACGTACTGCTCTCCCGCCCAGCCAATCAGTGGCTGCGGCAGGGCAGCACACTGATTGGCCAGGCGGGAGAGGACAGGTAATGTATACAGAGCGGCAGCCGGCCGGCAGCTGAAGGGGTTAAGCGGCCGGAAGAATTACATACACGCAGCGGTCGTTCAGACCGCTGTGTGTATGTAGTGAAAGGAATCTGCCAGGAGCTGCGAGTCGGTACCTGTGAAGCTACCCAAAAACTGTTTATCAACCTCAATAAAAGTTAAAACATATCTGTCATTTTGAAGCTATGAAGAGTGCTGTACTGTCATTAGTAACAATTGCTAGAGGGCTAAACCAGCAGCACATATTGATCTTTTGATTCACTTCTTTACTTTGTAAAGTCAACTTCTGTCATTAGGTTTATGTGGCCTTAAATGAGGGCAACGTAAACTATTGACAAAAATACTGAACAGATGTTTTACTTCCATCATTCTGTTCTGCCGTTCTCCTAATATGCAGGAGAATAGGATTGGTGCCACACCCCTCCCCCCACCCAGCAGCTGCTGATTGACAGTTGACTGCCTATACACAGCATGGATAGATAACTGCCAATCAGCAGCTGGTGGGCGGAGTTTTCGGCTTCTCATGAATATTTAGTACTACTGGGCTTATGCCCATAATGGAGAGGACTACTTATCCTCCATGTTTTTTGTTTTCTCCAATGAACGATTGCAAACTAACGCCTTTTTGGGAACAAACTGAACTCATTCACCATAATACACTCATCGATAGTCAAACAAAACATGTGTAGATACACCGAAGATTTGTGAACGATTAAAGCGTAACTGTCATGTTTTTTTTTATTGCAGAAATCAGTAGTATAAGCGATTTTAAGAAACTCTGTAATAGGTTTCATCAGCCAAAAAAGCCTCCTTCTGTCCTCAAGAAGCAATCTCCCAGCCTCCCCCCCCGACTTCTTATCTGTGCATTATCAGGCAAACACGTCTTCATTACAGAGAAGCCAGTGAAGACGGGTTCTGCTCTCTCCATTGTAAGCCTATGAAGGGGGGAGGGGCTGAGGGAGATGAGGGAGCAGGAAGAGGTGACATGAAGGTCAGCTGTTTGTAGACTCTCTGGGCACCTAAACTGCAGGATTCTGGGGTCAGAAAGGTCAGTGCTTATCTATGAACTTACTGAGAGAAGATTGCAGGATGTTGTGCTTTGCAGAAATCCTCCGTGCTCAGTCACTCCTAACAGCCCCTCCCCTCTCCATAGCCACATAATGGAGACAGAAATCCTGCTGCTTTTGATGTGAGGGGGGAGGCTGGGAGATTGCTTTTTCACTACAGAAGGAAACTCTTTTAGTACATAAAACCTATTACAGAGTTTCTTAAAATCGCTTGTACTGTTGATATTTAATGTTTTCAGAAAAATGACCCTGAAATGACAGTTACGCTTTAACAATGATTTTACGGTAGCACAGTAGCTCTGTATACAATCGTGCTGACTGGTTCCCTTATATTCAAACAATATAACAATTTTTCACACAATAATCTTTCTGTGTAATAGGGCCCTAAGTCTATAGAGCCTGAGTGAGCACCAAACCGGGGTGTCATGCTCTCTGCTGCGGCTATATCTAGTGGGGGGCTTTAGTCCCAATGAAAACTTTTGATATGTTTGTGGCAAGTTTTCAAAATTTAGTTGACCTGTGAGCACCGCTAGGAGCAGATGGGGTCTGCATGCAGCTCTACCCTGGTTACTTACTTAATTTAGAGCCTGACTGTGAAGTGGAAGCAACTAGAACATAGTATTGATGTGTATTGTTTTTCAGGATTTTGCTGACACCATTCCTGGACATGGCGGGATCATGGACCGATTTGACTGTCAGTATTTGATGGCCACCTTTGTCCATGTGTATATTGCCAGCTTCATAAGGTAGGAGATCCTGAGATGTAGAGAAGTTTTCATATTACCATTATTACTGAAGAATACATTGTAACTAGAGATGAGCGAACCTCAAGGATGCTCTGGGTCATCCAAACCTGAGCGCCCAGCATTTGAATACCGGTGGCTGAAGAAGTTGGATGCAGCCCGAGGGAGCACTGGAAAACATGGATACAGTCTATGGCCTTTGGGATGTATCTTTTGTTCCAAGCAGCTGTAGGGCTGCATCCAACTTCTTTGGTTGGATATTGCTATACAGTCATCTATCTTCTGGCCAGCAGAGGAACTCTGACCCCTTAGTCATCATCTAAGAGTCAAGTAATAACACTTCCCATCATAGAAGACAAGTGCGATCTCACAATATGGCAGCCTTAAGCTGGGCTAGCCTATGAAAATGAATGGGCTGAGTTGTGTCAGGAAAAAGGAGAAGCTTTGTGACTGTGTAAGATATAGTTATTGCACTGCTTGAATCTATTTCCAGCAGGCGTCTTACAGTTCCTTGCACAGACATTGTATTGACCCTGCTGTCACTTGGAGGATATTTGGTGTAACTAAGCATTTTCATATTCGGGTTTAAAAGGGTATTCCAATCCTTTTTTTTTCTTTCAAATCAACTGGTGTCAGAAAGTTATGTAGGTTTGTTATTTGCTTCTATTTAAAAATCTTAAGTCTTCCAGTACTTGTCAGCTGCTTAATGTCCTGCAGGAAGTGATGTATCCTTTTCAGTGTGACACAGTGCTCTCTACTGCCACCTCTGTCTGAGACAGGAACTACTGGCCAGAGCAGTAGCGAATTCCCATAGAAAACCTTTCCTGCTCTGGACAGTTCCTAACATGGACAGAGGTGGCAGCAAAGAGCACTGTGTCAGACTGGAGAGAATACACCACTTCCTGCAGGACATACAGCGGCTGATAAGTACTGGAAGGGTTGAGATTTTTAAATAAAAGTAACTTACAAATCTATAACTTTTTGACATCAGTTGATTTAGAAGAAATTTTGTTGTTGCTAGATTTCCCCTTTTAAAGGGGTTATCCAGCATAACAAAACATGGCCAGCACCACTCTTGTCTCCAGTTTGGGTAAACATTTTGTAACTCCGTTCCATTGAAGTGAATGGAGCTTAATTGCAAACCACACCTAACCTGGAGACAAGAGTGATGCTGTCTCCGGAAGAAAGCGGCCATGTTTTTGTATCGCTGGATAACCCCTTTAGGCTATGTTCACACTACGTATATTTGAGGCTGTATGTTTGAGGCTGTATAGCAACCAAAACCAGGAGTGGATTGAAAACACAGAAAGGATCTGTTCACATAATGTTGAAATTGAGTGGATGACCGTAATTTAATGGCAAATATTTGCTGGTATCTTAAAACAACGGCTGTTGCATTGAAATAATGGCCGTTATTTACTGTTATATGGCGGCCATCCACTCAATTTCACCATTGTGTGATCATAGCCTTTCTGTGTTTTTAATCCACTCCTGGTTTTGGTTGCTATGAGGACCACAATACTGACTGAAATATACGTAGTGTGAACCCAGCCTTAAGGCGCTTCCTGTCATGTATCATGAACTAGTTCACTTCCTTTAATCCAGCTATTTCTTTCTCTACGTCCAGAGGTCCAAACCCCAGCAAGGTCCTGCAGCAACTTCTAACACTACAGCCAGAGCAACAACTAAACATCTACAAAGTGTTGAAGACCCACTTATTGGAGAAGGGGGTCCTGTAAGGAGCGACCTGTGACCTGTGACCTTACTATATGTCAAGGACTGTGTAGGTGGCGCCGGAGCTATTGCACTGACTCCAGAGCATTCAACCAAAGAATGTCAACTTTCCTTTCTAGTTCCCCATAGAGAAGGCACAAGGCTGCCTTATGGCTCCCAACGCAATGAAACAAGCGAATCTGCTGTCCGAGCGCAGCTCTGAAGGTTGGAGCGGTGAACGTTCCTTATGGATGCTATCTAGCCCTTCTAGTTTTTATTTCCATGTGAGTGTAGTGAAGAAGAAGGGCAGCTCCTTCATTGATGACTCTATGCACAAGTTCTTGTAGGAAGCGGTTTACTTCTCACACTGTGTACCTCTTCCTGCTGAATAGATGGAATTGGGATTCCACTTTCTTTGTATTGCTTTTATGGGATAGGTTTTATGTTTTGCAATGGGCATTTTTTCCATAGTTCCCCCCCCCCCCCTCTTTTTAATATTGTTCTAGAAAAAAAAAAAATAATGGTATTTATTTGCTGTATACTGTACATGTGACGTCATTCAGGGCTCCCTCTACTGTCATAGGGCAGTACTACATGTGTAGAATAGAATAGATGAGCATGACGGACTGAAACACAGCTTTTCTTGTCTTCATAGTCAAATGGAACATAGTTTAGTTCTCTGAATCTCTAGGGGTAGCCATGGAAGGGGGTACTGATGGCGCCAACCTGTGTACCAATATAACGGTATCTGTACTGCCTGACCGCTAAAGGTGGCTAGGACTGGAGCCAGAGGACGATACTGCTTAATACTGTGAACTCATTCAGTTCTGTCCGAATAGACTGATACTGTCTTCAGCATGCAGATATCCTGTTTCCGCAGCTGTACCGCGGCCAGAATTGCTGGGACTACAGGCCACATTCCTTGTTTCTGCTCCCCTGCATGGATCTGCGGAGTATATTCTCTTCCTGCCTTGTAGTTTTCCGTCCTCCTAGTGCCTTTGTGCGCACTAGTCTTTTGGAAGTTTAAAAAGGGTTATCCAGAGTTAGAAAACCATAGCCGCCACCTTCTTAAAAACAGCGCCACTCTTGTCCTCAGGTTGTGAATGGTAGTGCAGCTCAGTTCCATTGAAGTGGGAGAAGAGTGGCGCTGTTTTTTTTGTTTTGTTTTGTTTTGAGAAGGCAGCTATGGTTTTGCAACCCTAATGCAGCGATTGATCTTTTTTTTTTTATACTGAGAATAAAATCTGTGTATTTTAGGAACAGCACATAGTTACGTATAAATGTTAGTCATAGGCAATAATAGTCTTTATTGAAAGCGGTAGGAAAACATTTCCTGTTCCCACCAGGACTGACTGGTCTCCTGTATATTACTTTTATTAGATAATTATTACACAGCCCTTTTCTTTAATGGAAAAAACTAACTAACAAAGATGTGACGCGTTGCACCTAGGCAGTCTGATTTTGTAACACTCTATACTATAACTATAACTTTTTTCTGAGTCAACTTGTGCCAGAAAGTTATATAGATTTGTAATTTACTTCTATTTAAAAATCTCCAGTCTTCCGGTACTTATCAGCTGCTGTATGTCCTGCAGGAAGTGGTGTATTATTTCTAGTCTGACACAGTGCTCTCTGCTGCCACCTCTGTCCATGACAGGAACTGTCCAGAGCTGCAGCTCCCCATAGAAAACTGCTTCTGCTCTGGACAGTTCCTGTCATGGACAGAGGTAGCAGAAGAGAGCACTGTGTCAGACTGGAAAGAATACACCACTTCCTGCAGGACATACAGCAGCTGATAATTACAGGAAGACTGAAGATTTTTAAATAGAAATCAATTACAAATCTATAGATCTTTCTGGTACCAGTTGATTTGAAAAAATAAATTCCCCTTTTAAGGGGGTCGGTCCATTATAGATAATGGAAGTCTAGCACTCCTCTTTTCCTCCTATCCTTGGGCCCTTTACTAGATTTTATGCCACAATTTTCTCAGTTTTTAATATTATTGTAAATTCGACTTTAGGCTGGGTTCCCACACAGTATTTTTGCTCAGTATTTTGGTCGGTATTTGGCTATGTTCACACACTGTTGAAATTGAGTGGATGGCCGTCATCTAGTGGCGGTTGGTTTAAAATAACAGCAGTTATTTGCCATTATATGGCGGCCATCCACTCAATTTCAACAGTGTGTGAACATAGCCCTTCTGTGTTTTCAATCTACTCCTGGTTTTGGGTAAAAGATACTGGCCATAATACTTAGCAAAAATACTGTGTGGGAACATAGCCTAATACTGTATATTCATCATTGATGATATTGTACTTGCCTACAGCAGCTGTATTCTTGTAAATGCTATCAGCTTTATATAGGATACCTACAGCCTGTGTCTTATGCTGTCCTATTACACTGGGTGATGTGGAGGGCAAGCAAGCGACAACCTTTCAGGTCAGAACTTGCTTGCTTCTTGTTCCCCCGCCCGCTGCCGACGCTATTACTCGTGCTGACAGCGAGCGAGAAGGAGCTGGTAAGATCCGGGGCACAGGGAGCTGCCTGGGTGATTGTCAGATCGTCCGGACAGCCCATAGGAGATAGTGGCGGTCTGCTGCTGTCGCTTCTGTTCAACAAAGGGACGTCAGCAGATCTGTAGCGTTTCAGCCTGTTGTAAGACGTCGGAATGTCAGCTGATCATTGTCTTCTATTACACCAAGCAATTATGGGCTGAATACGCCCGGTACTCACTATCAGTGTAATAGGGCCTTAAAGAGTAGCATAAACTAGTGACAGAGAAGCTGAGCAGAATGATGTATCACTTACATTGTTCTGTGCAGCTGATCCAGAGATATCCTCCTGAATACCATGGACAAGAAGTGGTCTGTTCTCAGTAGTTCTGGATATTCATGAGCACCAGCTGCTGATAGGTAGTTTCTATCTATACTGTGTATAGGCAGACATTGTCAGTCAGCAGTAGAGATGAGCGAACCTGCCGAGGTTCGGGTTTGTATGAACCTGAACTCTCGGCGTCTTATTCCTGCTGTCTGCAGCCTCCCAGTTTTCCAGGCGGTCCTCCAGCTGTATCCACCCTCTTCACAGAGCGGGCATCAGACGCCGAGAGTTCAGGTTCATACGAATCCGAACCTCGGCAGGTTCGCTCATCTCTAGTCAGCAGGTGGTAGGAGTAGTGCAGCCTGAATCCATTGTCCTGTCTAGCAGGAGAACTGCTGAACAGAATGATGTAAGTAATACACAATTTCTCCATTCCAGCCAAGCCACGCCCCAATATCACATTTTTAAAACACATTAAAAAAGTTGTGCGAGCCGCATAAGACAGTTTCCTGGAACATGCAGATTTATTTATTTCCCATGATGTTTTAGCTATAATCTCCAAGCGGGAATTTACAGTTAAAGATCTAGACATTGAAATATCTTTGATAAAGGTCTGGCACTTTGCAGGGTATTTAGTCAATTATGGATGCTAGCTTTCTGGCATAGAAAATTTAGTTTTGCTACTTTGTGGCCAGAACGGTAGCACCTTCCTGCAGCCAAGTCGGTGAGAGAGTACAGTCAGATGGCTGTTTCCGTATCTACCATCGCTAGAGAGCAACACACATACCGGCCACCTCCCTATTTATTGTTAACATGGATACAGCCACAGGTCATAGGCTGTGTTCATGTGTTCCCGGTCCCCACCAATGATAGCATTAGTAATAGAGAGTAAGATGCATAAATCTTTAACACATTTCCATATTAATAGTGAAATAGGAAAAGGCAATTTTTACACAAGCCTCAAATCTCATTTGGAATGTTTTTTTGAGCAGTTTTTTTCCCATATTTGGACCTTTGTGGGCTACAGCAAATGCTAAAAAGTAGTTTGCAAACAAGCCATAAACATCTTAAAAAAAAAAGTGCCTAAACGTTCCAGAAAACTGATTATTAGGGGTCACATACCGGATTTATTGAGAGGTACACACCTTTTTGTACATCTGGTGAATCCAAGGCTGCCATGCTCTGATCTGGTGTAGATTCTCACCTGCTTGCAGGCATAAATCATGATAAGGCTATGTTCCCACTACATAAAAATTATGTCTGTCTTTTCACCATTAAAAGGCGGCTGCCGTAGAAAGAAATATATAAAATAGCCTCATTGTTGAAACATCCTAAATCAGGAATGGGAGGAGACACGGCCCCTGCACAGTGTCAGGAGAGCACAGTGTCCAACAGCAAAAAGTCGCACACTTTTGGTTTGCGCAAAACATTACTTTTTGCCAACGTACTGCGGGCACAGGGGATGATATTCCTACTTTAACACAGGAATTGCTCAAAAGGAATCCCTTACACTTAGTTTCATGGATGCTTTAATTGTGGCCATAAAGTTAAACTACTTTTGAACTGACAGTGCAGTTTATTAAAAAAAAGTGATTTTTTTTTACATTTTAAATTGAGTTCATCCCATGGTAAATAAGATGTTCTTTCTGTAATTCCTTTAAAGAAAAAAAAAAAAAAAAAGCAACTTTGACAGAATGTCTCATTCCACAGCAGAACTTAAGGGAACTGTTACACTTTTGTAATTTAGAAGGGCGCTTTGGTACTGTGTGTGGTAAATATATATATTTAGTGTTTTAACCATATACATTGGAGAGCTATTCCTCCTAACTTCCTTCTAAGACATACATACTCAACATGCCAGGACCCTCTGTCTACTATCTTCCATGGCAAATATTGAAATCTAACATGTTGATTTTTCTTTCTCCTGAGAACCAGAACTCTTCATTTGCAGTCTCACAACATTTATCTAATGTGTAGAGATGAGCAAACCCAAGCATGCAGCAATTTGTTACTGGCCACTGTCGTTGGATGCAGCCATAAGGCTGGCTTAAAAACATGGATATAACCATAGGCCATATCCATGTTTTCCAGGGCTCCCTTTGGCTGCATCCGTCGTCTTCAGTCCCAGGTAATCAAATGCTGCACGCTTGGGTTCAGACGAATCAGAGCGTCCTTGAGATTTCCTTATCTCTACTAATGTGTGCGGCTAGCTTTATAGTCCTTTAGCCTGCAGAATATCTAGAAGGAGCAGTCCCTTCAAGTTCTGCCTGAACATACATACTTCCAAAATGTTAGTTTTTTTATTTATTTATTTTTTTAAGAGACCAAAGTAACTTTAGTAAATGTAAGCACAAACATGAGGGAAACAAAGTATAGATCTATTTTTTCAGTTGGCTTTTTAGAAAAACAAAACTATAACAAGCAATATTTGTTCTTTTGTCATGAAATGGTAAAAAAATTGCTGCTTTTTGGTGCCAGACATGTATGTAAACTAATTTAAGGAACACTTGAATATTATTTTTTAGGTTTGATTCTTGTACATATTTATTTTCTTTGTGTTTATATGAAAATTAAAGTATATTATACCTCACTTCTCTTTGTCCTAGTTATGTCGTCTTTCAGAATAAATGTAAAAAAGGTGTAAAGTCTCCAAAATAGTAATAGTTGTGAATAACGTTACTTTGAAAAAAAAAAAAAAAAAGCATATGCTAATCTGAAAATACACAGAAAATGTAGCATATGCTAAGTGTGAATGAGGCCTAACAATTATCCCTTTAGGGTGCGTTCACACGTACAGAATCCACAGCAGATCTGCAATAGATTTGATGGTGCAGATTTGATGCTGTGTTCAGTTATTTAGATGAAACCTGCTGCGGATCTGCAGCAGAAAATCTGCTGTGGATCCGGTACGTGTGAACGTACCCTTACACAAATTTCTAAAATCAAATTGGATGGAAAAAAAAGACTCAAAGCCATTGTATTGGTGGTAAATAGCAGGTATTTATTCATAATGAAAAAAAAATTAACTTAAGTACCTGACCTATTGCATTTAGTCATGTATTGTAATCGTGTTACTCTATGTTCTTGACTTTGAGACAAATATACAATAAACATTCATATATTACAGACCGCACGCTAGTTTCTCCAGGCCGTGAACATTTAACCACCAAAAAAAAACATATACCGAATTCTGTAATACAGTACAAAATTCCTCTCTCCGGTCATCGCCAGCTATTGCCGAACAACTTCTGCTGCCATATAAATAACATGGCTGTCTGTAAGGCCGTACAAGTTAATAAACAGAACAAAATAAAATATACATTGCACTGACACAAAAAGTCAGCTGTGTTAATTACTCATGCAACAAGTAACAAAACTTGCTGAAATGAAAAATACTTCCTAAAAATTTTTTTTTGCTTCTTTTCACTGCATAAATATTTTTTTTTTATACACAGTTTTTTTTGTTTATTATGAATCCAAATGAGTGTCAAAATAATACAGAACACAAATAAAAATTTGGCTACTACTGCTATGTTACATAAAGGTGCAAAATAATTAATCGATAGTGTTTCTATAGGACTAAGGCGAGCGTCTTACAATGCCTGTTCTATTGGAAAGCATGACAGTACAATTAGATTACATCTTACAAATATACTGGAGGATACAAGGGTCTAAAAGTATTGGAGTCTCTTTCCATAATTTCCAAATTATATATATATATTTATTATGAGAGTCAGAAATGGGCCATCATATGTATACATTTTTCCAGCAGGATACAAAATAACATTTGATTCCCTTCCTTCCCGCTATAGTTCATGCATCTGTAAAAGAACCACTGAGGGCTTTTTAGTAACACTGCTCAAAGGCATATCACCCAATATGTACATACAAAACTGGAATAGAGAGAGTCTCCATCCCTGGTCCTTATTAAGCCAAACCCCTTTAGAATAGGAAAGCGGAATCTTAACAAGTAAACAGGATGGCTTTTTGGGGGTGGGGTGCACAAAAATATACATAAACCATCATCTTGTCTAGTGCAAACCTGGCAAATAAAGCAAATTTCCGATTTGTTCCATTCAGCGGCAATTTACACCTTTGAGCAATGTTGGGAGTTACTCTTAAGACTGAGAAATAATGTGGAGTTTTTAATTATTACAATTACAAAACATAATTGCTAAGAAATCCTGCGCTGCAGACCCAGGGAGTCGAGGAGTATTACCACCATCATTTATCAACCATAGTAAGGAATTGGGCCACCGAAACTGTATGTTGGGAAATAAGAGTCCGCACTTAGTGGTCCCTAAAGACGGACGATGTGCTACAGAATGGAATTCAGAGTTTTCCATCTTTAAATCTTCGCCCTACCGTAGGGTGAAGAGTTAAACCGTTTTAGTATGATAATACCAGGAGTTCCAAATTCTGGTCCGTGTAATAGGCTGTAATTACGTAACGTGTGAATGCCCCCTAAGTTGGTTGCCATGATTTGATTTGTTTTCTGTAATATCAGTTTAGGGAGGGGGATAAACAATTTGATAGCACATTTATTACAGGAGTGAGTATTACATGATTACGTCTCGTACGCCACTGAGAATAACTGTAGGCCAAACTAACCAGTTTTAGCATCAGAGTGGGAACTGTTTAAAGGGGCCGCTATCCATTTGACTTAACGCTTCCTCACTAACATGAGATTAGATAATGAGGCTTCAGGTAAAAAAAAAATTATAATAAATAATGCTAAAAATAGACTAAAATATGAAGCTGATCCATTGTATTGCTTAAATGGGGGGACCTCATTTTTGCAGTTTTCTATAGTAAGCACAGGCCTCCACACATCAGTACAGTGAACGCATCTCCGCAGCAATAGTCATAATCAACATTCCCTTTACGGACAGGAGTTAAAATTCATAGAATTTCATTTAAAAAAATGGTATGTGCCTTTATTTAAAAAAAAAAAATGCCCTGTGCTGCAACACACACATCTATGCCACAGATCGACTGTATTCACTAAGAAATGAAGAGAACGAGAGACTTTGTGCTATGCATGGAACGGATCAGCCATGCAACCTGATATATATATATATATATACAATCCATTATTCCTATGCCACTGCGACTGATTATGGCTTGTGAGCGTCATTACAACCGATGCCACTATACTGCCACACCACGATGTACGCTGCCTCTACAACCGGACACGATTAACCACAGACCTTCACCCTTTTTTCCCCCCATGCAGTTAGGCTGGGCTGTGTCTCTATACGTGAAGGAGGTAACACAACACTGGTGTATTCCCAACTTTGTTCTTCTTGACATCACAAGACATTTCGCAGACGTAGGTTGAGTGTGTGCAGTTTTAATATCAGAGTGCACAACCCCAGAACCCCCAAAACATGCACAGAATTTATGCTAAAACCTATTAAATGGATTGAGAGCTACTGAATCTGAATTTAAGTGCCGTTTGGTTGGCCACTGCGGTATGGATTGGTGTCGAACCAAAGCGAATAAATCCCAGTGATGTGTTTTTTTTAGGCAAGGTTCAGCTGCGAGAGCGGAGGTAAAAGAGATGCCTTACGAATACATACATGGATGATGTAGAGCAAAACGACAGTACGAACAAAAAGTATATTGGTGATCTATTACTTGAGTTCCTTTCTGAAGACTTAGTCCCAATGTAACAGGCAAGTTAAACTGGAGATTTTCATAAAAAGGCCAATATTTTATTTACAATAAACTGTACACGACTTCGAGTCATTTCTTCGTAAGCGGCTTATTTGTCCGAAAAGCTATCTATTGGGTTACTGTGCCGAGGGGACTGCTCTACAAAACAAAGACAACGTAGTATGGGAGCTGTTGGTTGGACGCTTTCTTCAGCCGGCAGATGTAGCAGCAGGACTAGAATATAGAGAAGCTCACCATCGAATCAGTGATTAAATTCAGTGTAAAGTCCTTAGTGAGCCAAGTGATCCCTTCTTGCCGTGTTCAGAACACAAAACAAAGTTGCATGTAAACTGATTTTTTTTTTACGGTCCAAACCCTTTGGAAAGAATGGTTACAGCACAAAGTGGAGTTTTCTTAGTGGAGTGTCTAGAAGCCCATCTAGTTCCTTGAAGACTCCTCAGAGCCCCGCTCATGCTGTAAATTGTAGTAACAGTTCTGACATACTCTCACTGGGGAAGAGATCTTCAGGCGCTTAATTTCTGACTGGAATCGACTGCACCTAAAGATGGGGACAAAAACAGAGGTGAGAGGTTATCATCATGAGGCAAGAGAGAATTATTATTAATATTATTATTAAAAAAGCAAAGAGAAACATTTAATTCTGTGTTAGTGAAGACTTCAGAAGAGAAGGATTTAGGAGTAATCATCTCTGACAGCCTTAACTGGGCAGCTTTGCTAGAGGTATAACCAATAGGAAGATTGCAAAAAACAGAGTGGAGCCTCATTTAAGAGTCTCGAAACACAGGACTAGCCATGTATCCCTCTGGAAAGGGCCAAGCCAAGGGGTGATTCCTGTAGGGAAACCACAAAAACCACCATATTAAGTGGCCCTATAAGTCAATGTAATGACAAGGGAAAAACCAAGGCCATGTATCCATCCACAGACAGCTGTTTTAGGGTGTTGCCCCTCATCAGTGTGGAGCAGGATTCTGGTTAGGTGGGAGCAATGGTTAGTAGAGCCATATGGGAAACAAATCACTGATCTCAGGAAGACCAGTCAAAGATAACACCACTGGCTGCTGGCTAAAGTGCTTTCCCAGGGAGAAATGCACCTAGGATTTCACTGTATTGAGCGCTTTAGCCAGCAGCAGACATTGTTTTCTTTGGCTGGTCTCCCTGAGATCAGTGATCTGTTTCCAATAGGTAGACTGTAATCCCACTGTACAAAGCTCTAGTGAGACAACATCTGGAATACTGTGTCCAGACCGCACCTATTAAAAGATATTAATAAAATAAAACGGTTACAAAAAATCGCTTTGATAATGTACTATTACATTATCTGGCTTCCAATAAAACCGATCCATTATGCTATATAAGTGGTGTCTGTCTAGCAGCACAATCACATATAGGTGCATCCTGACCAATTTTCAATTTTTTGTTGTTTTTTTTCCTCTTCTTTGTCTCAACTGATCAGAACTGGTGCTGGACTAGTCAAGAAGTCAGATCTAGGAACGCTACAATAAATAAATGTTGGCAAGCCTAACAAACCACTACAAGAGTTTATGTTACCCTGGAAAGAGAATGGAATTTCGAAGGGTTTTTCCCATCAGTGGCATAACTAGAAAGGGCTGGGCCCCATAGCAAACTTTTGATTGGGCCCCCCTCCCACTGCAGATAATCCCCCTGTTTGCTAGTCTTCCGCCAAGTAGATAGCATATGTTAGGCATCTCCCCTTGTATCCCCCTACAGTAGATAGTGCCCCCCATGGCAGACATCGCCCATAGTGTCCTCCAAAATAGTCATCTCCAATAGTATCCTACCCTCCCCAGTACGTAGTGTCCCTCATGGTAGGCATCTTCCTTGGTAGTATGATGACAGCTCAGTAGGCCCAGTGTATTGCAGGAATGGCCCCCTGATACAGTGGACCCCATAGCTGCTGCTTTGGCTGCTACAGTGGTAGTTACGCCCCTGTTTCTCATACTTTCTAGCAGTAGGACAAATACTTACTTTTGGCAAAAAAGCTGCCCGCAGTTTCTGCAATGGTGTCTCCTCTCAGTCAGGGAAAACCTCACAGCACATCCTGAACAACTGTCCATCCCTTCATCCTTTACCCAGTGGTCAGCAGCAGATCGTCCTGGCTGATCACTTACTGACCAGCTGAACACTCGTCCTCTGCTGTCTCCAACCAGGATCCTGCTGTGATCCCTGCAGAAGAACACACAATGTAAGCGATCAAACAGTTAAGCTATAAATTAGAGATGAGCGAACCTGCTGAGGTTCGGGTATGTACAAACCGGAACGATCGGCTTTTGAATCCTGATGTCTGAAGAAGGTGAACGCAGCCTAAGGACTGCTTGGAAAATATAGATACAGCCTATGGTTGGTTCACTCATCTCTACTAAGAAGGGTTTAACAGAGAAAAAACGCTTCTTATAGTATAAGGACACCTTCATAAGCAGCAGTAAAAAATGCAGCAGTGTACCCAATGTACTATAGACTAAAAATAAACAACCTAAATATTGAACGTGCGAAAATGTAATATTAAACTATAATGTGACATCAACTCAATGGAATACAGCCAGAAAGGAGCCTGCATGGTCAAGCCAGACTGTCCATTTCCAACTTAATTTTTGCTGTCAAAACAGTAAGGATTAGGGATGAACCTTGAGCAAACTTGAGTTAGTCCGAACCCGAACACTCTCCATTTGATTACCGGTTGCTAAAAAAGTTGGATGCAGCCTTATGGGCTCAATAAGCGAGTGCCAATCTAAAAGATCTGCCCTCGCTTACAGAAAGTCATTGGGCCATGTAATAGGCTGCCTGGAAAACATGGATACAGTCATAGGCCATAGGCTATATCCATGTTTTCCAGGACTCCCTAAGGCTGCATGCAACTTCTTCAGCCACCGATAATAAAATGTAGAGTGTTCAGGTTCAGACTAACCCAAGTGTGCTTGAGGTTCGCTAATTTCTACTAAGGATAGATGAAGATGTGCAAGTAGGGCTGGGTGATTAATCAAATTAATTGGCCTAGATTTTAAAGGGAACCAATCACCCCGAAAATCAATGTAAAGACAAGGATATGTGCTGATAGATCACCCAGCACACTTCCCAAATATGCCCCTGTAACCTCTGTGCCCCCCTCAATTAGACAGTAATCTTACTTTCTTCTTGTCACGCGCTGTATGTAAATTTTTGCTAACTAGTCCGGGTGGGCGTATGTAGTCCTGGTGGGCGTATGTAGTCACGGTCCGTGGGCGTATCTACTCACGGTCCGGGGGCGTATGTAGTCGCGGTCTTCGGCTGTAATCACGCCCAGAGGGGCGTGATTCGGCGGCTTGCGGTCCAGTGACGTCATCCGGCGGCTTGCGTTCCGCGTCGCGGCCGCGCCGACGTGTTCGGGAACCCGCGCATGCGCAGTACGTCAGCGTCGTCTCCCGCCGTACTGCACATGCGCGGGTTCCCGAACACGTCAGCGCGGCCGCGACGCGGAACGCAAGCCGCCGGATGACGTCACTGGACCGCAAGCCGCCGAATCACACCCCTCTGGGCGTGATTACAGCCGAAGACCGCGACTACATACGCCCCCGGACCGTGAGTAGATACGCCCACGGACCGTGACTACATACGCCCACCAGGACTACATACGCCCACCCGGACTAGTTAGCAAAAATTTACATACAGCGCGTGACAAGAAGAAAGTAAGATTACTGTCTCATTGAGGGGGGCACAGAGGTTACAGGGGCATATTTGGGAAGTGTGCTGGGTGATCTATCAGCACATATCCTTGTCTTTACATCGATTTTCGGGGTGATTGGTTCCCTTTAAGAATCGATTTCAATTCCTATGAAAATTGTAAATTCGATTTTCAAGGAAAAAAAAAAAAGAGCTCCGACCTGCAGGGGGAGAAGTGGTGCTGCTCCTCCTGCAGGTCAGAGCAGGACCGCCTGCTCGCACCCGGAGCACCACCGCCACCCGCCCGCACCCAGAGTAGCCTACCCTCACCCGGAGCACTGGAGCCGTCACCACCGCCCGCACCCACCGGCCAAGATGCTCGCACAGACGGGGAGCGGCTCCTTAGAGCACCGGAGACATGGAGGTGGTGCCCGCTTCATGGTGTGAGTAGTGGTGCTAGTCAGTGCAGTCAGTACTGCAAGACTACTCTACTACCCCCAAAACTACTCCCATACTGCTCTACTACTACCCCAATACTGCTCTACTGCTACTAATACTGCTCTACTGCTTGTACTACCATTGCTGCTACTACTACCCCCAATACTGCTCTACTAATACCCCCAATACTGCTCTACTACTACCCCCACTCCTGATACTACTGCTGCTACTACTACGCCCACTACTGCTACACCCCTTATCTACTACTACACCCCTAATCGACTATGCCTCTACTACTACACCCTAAATAAAATAAATCAAAAATAAATAAAATAAAATCGAGAAATTTTTTTTTTTACCCCGGATATTTTACGATATTTTATTTTTTGGCCATATCACCCATCCCTATGTGCAAGTAAATTCCGAATGAGCATTGTACAAACTCATGGAGGTGCAATGTCTCGCTGATGAAAGATGCCGTAGTTTGTAGGTGCTAAATCCAATGCACATCACCAGCTATTGCAATGTGTGAGCCCCACTTCAGGTGTCTTTTAGATGACTGTATATGAGAAATATAATCCCTCATGTCACAACGCTACTGGTTACATCTACATAGCTAAAGCAAAGACTGTTATAGAACGCATCATCAGTTTTCCCAGCACTTACTTGGATATCCCCAGTGCTGTGATCTCTGCAGGGTGAGCATTGTCTTTCCGATCAAATGCAGTGTGCATAGTAAGCTTACTCCTAAATACTAGCTGCCGCTCCCACCTGTATCCTGAAATAAAGCAAAGAAGTCTGCAAATCAGAATGAAGCCTTACACAGACTATCAGCCTGTCATGTGTCACACTATTATATAAGTAAGGTCTGGTCACATATCCGGCGCTTCTGTCAGATTCATAAATGTCATATCTGACGGGAAGAATAGCGCAGCATGCAGCATTGTGAAAGTGATGGACCCTATTATAAGTCAGTAAGTGCTTGATAGCAATAGCCGAATGTACATGTCTTCCTAGTGCTGTCTATCTGTAATGAAGCAGCAAAAGCAGGAATCTAGCAAGATGCCCCGCATATGACAATCTGTAGTCAAGTGGATCCATAGCGGACTACAAGCTGCTGTAACCGCTGCTATCTAAAGCTGATGGGAGCCAGCTGCTGGAATGTTCCACTATTACTACTGGCATATTATTAAGTGACTGCTTCATTCCCCCCTGCCCTGCAGCAGTCACATGCAGTCCGCAGCAGGCACATGCATCAATAACAGCTGATCTCCAGGGCTTAGAAAACCTGAATCAGGGGATCACCTGACTGCTGGGCTGGCATCCATTTAGAACCAATTTAAAAGAAATAAATCTGCAGTCACCTTTATCGTATATTAAAGGGGCACTCCGAGGATTTTTTTCCCCAACTCAACTAGTACCAGAAAGTTATATATATTTGTAATTTGCTTCTATATCTCAAGTCTTTCAGTACTTATCAGCTGCTTTATGTTCTGCAGAAAGTGGTGTATTTGTTCTAGTCTGACACTGGATGGTTCCTGTCACGGACAGAGGTGGCAGCAGAGAATACTGTGTCGGACTGGAAAGAAAATGCCACTTCCTGTAGGGCATACTTCAGCTGATAAGTAATGGAAGACTAAGTAATTTATAGAGCCATTTAACTTTCTGACACCAGTTGATTTGAAAGAAAAAAAAATATATAAAATAAATCTATCTATATATCATAGAGTTCACAGCCTATTCCAATGGCTTTAGTAGGGTCGGGACTGTTCCCCCAGGAAAATACTCATGGTAGGAGAATAAAGGAACAGCTGTCTCCTACGGACAGTGTATCATATTAGTTCCTCTTACCAGTTTTCAGTTTGTTATAGTGTCGGCTTTCAGGTTGGGTTGTTGAGCTGCCACTCTGGACCTGTGGGAACTGCACCTTTGATTGACCTTCAGAATAATTTACAAAGACGAAGCCATCTTTTTCATCTAAACTCAGCTGATCTGACCAGCGTCTGGAATCATCAGAGCTGCTGTCTGCTGACCATGCTGCTAAGCCGGCTCTGGCAGACGATGCCCTGGTCCTGGGAGTGACATTGCTAGGCTGGCTCTGGCCGTCCTTTACTCTGGTGTCTTGGCTGGAGCTCTGATCTTCCACATCCGAGTCGCTGCTGTCATCTTCCTGAGCTTCATGTCCTGCGTTTTGTTACACAAAGAAAACACCACATAACTGCAATGAGCAGTAATAGCTACAGAAAATGCAGAATAAAGAACAAAAATAAAATCACAAGGACATTGAAAATGGTGAGCGGGTCCCAATACCTATTTGTGTTTCTGAGCAGTCATCCGGCATTTCCAAGGTATCAACCGGCTCTGGTGCTGGCGTCTCTGGCACTTGTAAAAACTCCATTCTCCAAAACTAGAATAAAAAGTAACATTGTGGGGTTCTGTGCCAGCTAAATACAACGTATTGCAACTCTCTTCTATATAACATATAGTAAAATGTATTACAGTACACTATAATAAACCAGGACAGCTGACATAAAACATGCTTAACACGCTCATCTGTAATAAAGGGGTATTCCACTCAAACATAACTTTCCATATGTTGCTACCCATAGTGAGACTAACAATTCATTCTATACTTATTATTTATTTAGTCTCCTTCCTCCAGTTCTGAGCTGCTGCTTTCTGCTGAAGACACAAAAATCTGTGTGTGAGCTTTTCTCTCAGTCTCCCCCTTATCACCGCTGTCCTTCTGAGATGGTTGATGTAAACAAGTCCCTGGCAGGCTGTATCTGCAACTTTGTAGCTTCTATGTAATGCTGGGAGGGTTAAAGGGGTAGTGCGGCGGTAAAAAATTATTCACAGAATAACACACATTACAAAGTTATACAACTGTGAATGTCTGTGAATGGCCCCCTTCCCCGTGTCCCACCACCCCCACCCGTGTACCCGGAAGTGTAGTGCTTTATACATACCGGATCCGTGCCGACACGCGTCCGCCATCTTGTGCCAAACGTCATCTTCGGCCGGCCGGCCCGAACACCTCCGATCTTCCAGAGTGCTGGCCGTGTCATCAGCTGCTCAGCCGCGATTGGCTGAGCATAACTGTGCTCGGCCAATCGCGGCTCAGCACACGGGTACACGGGTGGGGGTGGTGGGACACGGGGAAGGGGGCCATTCACAGACATAACATACATTACAAAGTTGTATAACTTTGTAATGTGTGTTATTCTGTGAATAATTTTTTACCGCCGCACTACCCCTTTAATCCAAGGTCAAGTTGCTAATGAACTCACTGTGATTATCCCTCTGGGCATCACAGAGTTGCAGATAGGGACTTGTTTACATCAGATGTCTCAGAAGGTAGGGGGGAAGAGGGAAAGATGGAGAGAAAAGCTCACACACATTTTTTTGTGTCTTACACAGAAAGCAGCATCTTAGAACTGGGGGGAGGAGACTGAATAGACAATAACAAGTACGGAAGGAATTGTTAGTCTCACCATGGGCAGCAACATAAAGTATAACCTTGAACACACGTAATATGAGGTTAGAAAAAAATAAAAAAAAAAGAGCACACTCTTGTCCGTGGACCCATGTCTGGTAGTGCAGTATATACCTGCATTCACTACAAGTCCTATAAACACTAGTATGTCTTCACTTACGCGCACAACTCCATCTGAATGTCCGGTGACAAAAACATTTTGTGTGTCCCATTCATTCATTTCAGAGAGGCAGCAGCATAGAATCTGTTGGCTCCTCCCGGTGAATGTATTCACGCTGACAATAGGGTTACCATTTATGCTCCAGACATGAATGTAAGTACCAGCACAGGACACAATGTCGCCCTAGAACAGAGTAACAGCACAGTACAGTGGTTAGTCATGTTTTAGCTCATATTTCCTTGTATGATATCGGAATAATATGTCAGAACTAGACATGAGCGTGATTCAAGTGATTCTGATCAATCAGCATTTGATTATTGGTGGTTGAAGTAGTTGGATGCAGCCCTAGGGAGTCCTGGAAAACATGGATACAGCCATAGGCCATAACCATGTTTTGCAGGACTCTCTAGGGCTGCATCCAACTTCTACAGCCACTGGTAATCACATGCTGAGCGTTCACATTTGGATGAACTCGATCATGCTCAAGTTTCACTCATCTCTAGATCTTTTTTCATCAATTGCTGTGGATGACATTTTTATTTTTATGCATACTATTAATATATACACAATATATTCCATGGGATAATGCCACCCAAAATTAAGCAGTAAGAATGGGTTCACATCCGCTTTGATCCGTTTTTTTTTTATAACGGAAGTCAATAGAAAAACGAATGCACACAGTTGCATCCGTTTTTTCCATCCCTTCTTTGCAAAAAACGAATTGAAAAAACGAATTGCAAAAACATAGTGTGAAGCCAGCCTTACAGTTCTGTATCTTCATTTACTGGTTTTCCATTCACTGCAACTAATGGACACTCACCGTTAATTCATTTATACAGAGAGCCGACACAGGAGCTCTGTGACCACGTAATTGTGTCACAAAAGAAAGCTTGTTCAGGTCCCAGATGATGCACGTGCGGTCACGTGATCCACTGACAACTATGTGATAGGCCAATGAAGCAGTCAGACATGTCACAGTGTCTGTGTGTCCAATCAGCGCCTGCGAGCCAAAACAGAAAGGAATATCATCAGCATGTTCATCTTGTAGCGCTGGCTGCAGAAGTTGGATGAAGCCCTAAGGCTGCCTGGAAAATATGAATATAGCCATAGACTGTAGCTATGTTTCCAGGACTCCCTAGGGCTGCATCCAACTTCAGCAGCCACCACTAATCAAATGTCGCACGCTCAGGTCTAGATGGACCCGAACATGCACAAGGTTTGCTCATCGCTAGTCTCCATAGCTCCCATCTCTAGTGCGAGACCCAGCATAATGTAAGTCTATGGCACTGGGTCTTACCTTGGAGACGAGAGCTGTGGAGATGCAGCGGGAAGCTCATCTTATAAGGTACTGATAGATGTGACAGGCAGAGCAGGTGCTTTGAAGCCTATTCCAGAGCCAAATTCAAGATTTACATTAGAGAAATCACTAACATGCAGAGTGCTGCACAATAGTAACTTTTCACTAAACTGACCCTCTCCACTAGAGATACACTTTACACTTTCTATGATGATCCCATCTACACATCTTCTGTTATGGGAGGTGGTCAACAGCCTGGGTGTTGTTGTAGGGGCCATAGCTATACTGCTATTATAGAGGGTAGGCCTGACTGCTGTTATGGGACAAGGTCCGGACTACACAGCCAGTCTACTATTATAGGAGGAAGGTCCAGGCAATACAGCTAGACTGCAATTATAGGGGGAGGTCCAGACTACACAAACAGACTGCTACTATAGGGGGAGATTCAGACTACACAGCCAGACTGCCGTTATAGGGGGAGGTCCAGACTATATAACCAGACTGTGGTTATAGAGGGAGGTCCAGACTACACAACCAGACTGCTGTTATAGGGGGAGGTCCAGACTACACAACCAGACTGTTGTTATAGGGGGATGTCTAGACTACATGGACTGCTATTATAGGGGGAGGTCCAGACTACACAACCAAACTGCTGTTATAGTGGGAGGTCCAGACTACACAGCCAGACTGCTGTTATAGGAGGAGGTCTAGACTACATGGACTGCTGTTATAGGGGAAGGTCCAGACTACACAGTCAGACTGTTGTTATAGGAGGAGGTCTAGACTACATGGACTGCTGTTATAGGGGAAGGTCCAGACTACACAGTCAGACTGTTGTTATATGGGATGGTCCACACTATATGGCAACAGTTTTTACAAACCTGTTTCAATGTGAGAGATTTTGCTTTTTCTTTTGAAGTTCCCATCTCCCACACGCAGATCACTGTACTAGTTCCCCCAGTAATAACCATTTTGGGGTTTGGGCAAATGGCACATAGAATCTGCCCCCATTCGGATAAGCATTCATAGACGACAACGGCCTGCAAAACAAGAAAACATTTAGTATCCATATACACTGCAAATTGAGTCCTTACCGCAGGAGAGAGGGTCAGTGACAAACCTTGTCAGACTCGTATGTTCCCAGTCTGCAGCTGAGGTCTGCATAGCCCCACGCAAACGTCTTGTTCCAGGTGGGTGGGATGAGCACTTTGTTCTGTTCTACAGCCAGTATTCCTTTATCTGTGCAAACAATCTGACCCACCGGCTCTTTCAGTTCTTAGAAAAATGACAAAAGTTTTTATGAACGAACAAATGTTAAACGTAAAGCGATGTACAAAAGAAGCCAAAAGAACACATGCAGAAGTATGAGTTATACGTCTCTGTTTATGCCAAGTATGTATAAAAAGATGTAAACCTTCTGTTCCACTACTATACCATTTAGCGGACATACAGTGTAAAGGGGTGTCACGAAGCATAGAAGGTAAATCAGATGTGTACCACATACATTTATGTAAAGGAGAACAAGTTTGCTGTTTTTAGTAAAGTAGCTTACATTACTGTACTGTTTTTCTTCTCTATGCATCTGATTACTCTCTGGTTTCCTCTTTGAGTGGTGACCCTGCTGTTACCATGCAACAGTACAGAAACTTTCCCACAATCCCCCTTGCTTGCATGCATAGTGAAAACTGGCAGTTACTAATGGGATGGATCAAGTGACTGTGACTGAACTGAGCACGAGTGGCCTAAGGTAGCGGGCTTGGATTTGGATGCCTAGCGGGCCTTAAAGGGAATATCCAGCTTTAGACAAACATGATCATTTTCTCCAAGAGACAACACAACTCTAGTCTCCAGTTAAATTAAGCTCCATTCGCTTCAGTGAAACTAAGTTGCAAAACCTGCACCCAAACTGGAGACAAGAGTGGTGCTGTCTCTGGAAGAAAGCGGCAATGTTTTTCTAACGCTGGATAACCCCTTTAAAGTGGAGCTCTAAAAAGGGAAAATTATTTTTTATTAAATGTACATTACAATTACATAGATGTCTCTATAGTATGTATTACACATATATAAGGCGGGCACCACATACAATAGTACCGGAGTGCTAGTCCTATCCAGACCCAAGGACTACCATAGTGTACAAAAAAAGAAGAATAGATCTGGAAAAACAAGGTCTGCACCTCCACAATATAGTAAATATTCTTTATTTAAGTCCAATCCAAAAAAGACACAAGATTAAAAACCTTTAAAAACACACACAAAATCCTACCACTGGCCCCAATAAGGCACAGTGAAAGACTGGTCCACCCCACATGATAGTACAGAAACAGCAGAAATTAATAAACAAATATGATTATAATGTAGTGCAAAAATTTGTATGTAAACTATCTGACCCTATTATTAAGTGCCACAAAGTGCAAGTGCATGTGAAAAAGTCTGAAACATAACAATATCCTAAAAGAAAAGAAATTAATATACAATGAAGTGAAAAAACATGGATCAAAAAAAATTAAATAAACAGATAATATGTCCAATCACAATTGCTGTCTCACGGATGGATCAGGCAGATTAACCCCACGCGTTCCGTCACGTGGACTTCGTGCACTTGCACTTTTTTACTATATTGTGGAGGTGCAGACCTTGTTTTTCCAGATCTATTCTTCTTTTTTTGTACTCTATATAATGTATTAACGTGTCTGTGCAGTTCTGCTGTAGGTGATTGACATCCAGGAAGTGCAGAAAACTGGCCTACCTGCAATCCACTCTGTCTCCTGCTCTCTCTCACAGGAGACAAAGATCATATGACCTCCGTCTCACACAGAGTGAGTTTGTGGAGCACAGACTGAAAATGCAGATGTGTAGAGGGTGTGGGGCACGGGCAGATTGGGAGGGGGGGGGGGGGGTGTCATTGACAGGATGCCCAGAAAGGGGTGGAGCATGTGTGAGAAGGAGCAAGGTTATGGGAGTTGAAGAAACAGAATGTTCTAAGCGTGCACTGCAAAGACTGCTGGGAGATGTAGTCTAATAGCAGTGCACAAGAAGAGGAACAGTAAGAGACGGAGCAGGCAGAAAACTGCATCAGCGGAGCGGGACTACTGTATAGCTACATGAAGAGTGTCAGGGGGAACAAAGGTAAGAACCTTGCACTGTTTGGAATTTTTAAAAAAAATAAGGCTGCCCAGAGTTTCCCTTTAACCAAGGGTAACAGGTTATCACAACAAAGTAGCACATGGGGAATTAGTGAATCTATACCTTTTAAACCATACAATTTAAGAAATGCTTGTACATTGTAAATAGGTTTCATTTAACCTAATGCATCAGCATAGACCTATACCAGGTTTCTTTGTGATACCACCCCTTTAAGATATTATAACAGAGCTGCACATTAGGCTACCATGACAGAGAGGCACTATCCGCATGACAAGCCAAGATCGAACTTATGCCCTGAACATCCTCAACTATAAAGCCCTGAATGCCATGCATTGAAGATTAGCAGCATTCACAGGAGAACCATATGCTATAATGTATCCAACTTTGTCTGCTAATATACACATACGTGTTCTATTACTGATACAAACTAATCTTTATTAAGTAAACAAAGGCTGTCTACAGGATAAGGTTTATAGTTCTGATTGGCTTAGCTCTCCTCTATAGATGAGTAACAGTCTATGCTGATGAGGAGACTATAATGGGTATTATCTCCTGTGAATTTGTATACGCTGTGCTTGACAGTAATGGGGACACAACTATGTGCGTGTGTGTATATACAGATTATTACAATGTCACAAGCAGGCATGTATTTATAGGCTTGGCTCAGTTCTGATGATGTCACAATACTGTGTTTATAGGGAGCTTAATATCCTAAACACATTATATTGTGTGCCTTTGTTATATTTTTATGTCCCAATTTTCAATCCAATAACGTTAATACCTTTGACCGGTGCCAAGGAAGGCCTCAAATTGTCCAAGTGATGGAAAAATATCTTGTCACACGCCGATCCCAGGGGCATAGACACCGATGACATATCTCCGTTAAGGCGACTTCTAACACGTTTCGGTGGATGTGGCTTTTTAAATAACTTAATAAAAAAAAGACAGTGAGAGAAGTTTATATTTAGAGATTACATGTGGTGAAGTGAAAGGATAAACGTACATTTGCTACATGAATTGTATGAAGGCATTAACAAGAGCGTCTGGACTTCTCTGCAATTCAGAGTTATGGGCAACTGGTGTTTTGGCATCTTTTACATGAAAGGATTATTCACGGTACACTAGAAAACAACTACTAAGTGATGGCTGCAAAAAAGGCATTTAGATTTTAATAGAGCTGAGCCAGTACCGAAAAACTCAAATGAGTCAAGGATTTTTCGAGCCCCAACAGGAGACTCGAGCATCCAGGTGCTGAAAAATAGCAATATAAGAAATAGCAAAATTAGAACAAAAATATGCTGTATTAAGTTAATATACTGTAAAGAAGCTGGTGGCTAGAATGCAATAGACATGACCCCCTTCCCATCTATGGCATTACAGCCCCCAGCTTCTTTACTATATAATTACCTAACGCAGCATACTTTCCTTCTAATTTTGCTATTTTTTGCTTACAAAAGCAAAATAAATGAATTTATGCTGTTTTAATTTAATATACTGTTGAGAAGCTGGCGTCTATTATGCAATATAATAATGATCCCCGATCCTTACAATCCCAAGTATAATCCCAACCCCCCTTCACCCAACAGAGCCCAGTCTGGCCCCCAGGGGATTAATTTAACCCCCTTGGGGCCAGACTGTCACTTTCAGATTAACTTGGTACCCTCCTCTCTGCTGAGTGGGGGGCACATGGTTATATACTCGAGGGTGGGGGCAACCTGAAGCTTGTTGAAAGGCTTCTTAGCAGTCTTTTTTTTTTTTTTTACAAAGCACCCAAGCAGCACGCAGTACTCTCTCAAGTATGGAGTACTTTCATATGGTCTGATACTAGAGCGAACACTATTTCCGAACAAGCGTGCTTGCTCCTCTCTAGACTTTAAAAACCAGGGATGGGAAATCTTCGGCCCTCCAGTTGCTGCCAAACTACAATTCCCATCCTGCCTGAAAAGACAAAGCGAACCTTCGGCTGTCCAGGCAGGATGGGGATTGTAGTTTGGCAACAGCTGGAGGGCTGAAGGTTCCCCATACCTGCTTTAAACAAACATGTATTGTGGCAAAAAAGCAGGGAGACCACCATGTCCCCTAAATCTAATCAAGGGAGTAAAATGGCTGGTAAATTTAAGCTAGTTCTTCCTGCCATTAATAACATGTTTCTCTATTACATTTTAGGATACATGCAGTAGTTGAATATAATGCCTTCTTTTCACAAAAAAGCTTCCTTACCTGCTTAGGTATCTGCCCAAAATTATTTATAAAGCCTATGGTAGCGGTTTCTTTTAAAGGGTCATTAATGTTGTAGATGTCCACTTGTCCCTCGTAGAAGAGGTGATGAAAAACATTGACAGCATCTACAGCAGCTGGTCCCTGTTGCTTGTACCCAAAGATCAGGTCTATCCATTCATGCAGGTGGGCACTGACGTAGTCACATTCCAGAGCCTGGAGGGAATAGTAAGAGTCTTTATATTGAACCCTGTGATACATGGTCAGCTAATATTAGAACACCTTCATCAAATTACCTATATAACTAATGCATTCACAAGTAGTAGAAGTTATTATATATATATATATATATACACACACACACATATATATATTTGCACATATAATTATGTATTGCATTTGGATATACAGTGAAATTTTGGATTATAAGTAACTTGGCCTTTTTGTTGTTGTTCATTTTGGTAAATCTTTCTATTGTTATCCTACGGTAGCAGATCTTAAATGTTGTACAGTAACATGATGTATCATCAGTACATGTCTGGTTGTATAGATACACTGTATTTAAGATATTGTATTGTATCTCATTCTCCTTTACCTCTCTATGCACACGGATAAATTCCCGAGGGTCCCCTTTGGCCCATGGGGGCAGAATTACATCACCAAGTTTTGTTCCGTTCTGTTTACAACCTACAAAAAAATAATTAATTAATTAATTAATTAACAAAAGATTAGGTGGATCATGCAAAGATGTCTTGATGATATAAAAAAAACTGTGGACATTAAAAAACAGCATTGCTTTAAACAGTATATACAGAAATTAAAAAAAAAAATACTCAGTTAGCTCTGAATATTTTTTTCTTTTTAGGTATAAAAGCCAGGATTTGTTTCGAATTTTCTTGCTTTAGTTCACACAGGTTTGGAAATTTTCTGCTGTGGATCTTACTGTAAGCTCCCCTTCACACGTCAGGAAAATCTATCCCAATTTCCTATCAGGAAATCCAGATAGATTTCCTGACCCATAGGGTTATATTGACACCTATGGCACTGACACCTTTCAGGATTTTTCCTGTAGGGTGTCCAATATAGAAAATAGGTCAGAAAATTATAGATCCTGCCCTAGATTTTGTTCGAAATTCTATCACAGATGCCCCCATAGAAGTTTATGGGAGCGTCCGGGATTACACATTTTTTTATTTCAGAATATGTGCACTTACAAACATTATTTCATAGACCTTAATGTAGCACATAATTAGATTTAAAAAATGCCCCATGTTTTATACGCAGTGGAAGGTACTGGACTCCTAATAACCTAAGTCCAAACGCATGCGCAAGAGTGAGTGAGTGATTAGCAAATCACCCGCGAAATTTGAATCTAGAGGCTTTCCTTGTAATTCAAATGACCGAAGTTATTTTAAATGGACCACCCCCCTGAAGGCGACGATTGGCCAGGATCTTAGTATCATGGGCGGGTTATCCTCAGCATCTATATAATCACTGCTGAGGCCCCGCCCGCCAACGCCAATACTTTGATAAAGTCGGGAAATTCCGACGAAACTAGTCAGAAAGATGGCAATGGCATTTTTAGTTTAGAGACACACTGTATTGATATCCTAGTTGGAAGTAATGTAGCAGCATCTTGCATTATCGCTAGTTGTGATACCAAGCGAGGCAGGGAATGTAAGATTGTAAGTTGAGCATCCGCCGTTGTGAGCGGTTAGCATCTTAGGAGATAGAGATAACCTAGATTGGGTGCCATCTCCCGGCCGCCGGTGTAAGCGAGGTTGCGCACATTTGGCGGTGATCATAGCGCTAACCTGCCACTACGGGCAGTTATGGCTCATAGTACATAGCAATGCATGTAATAGTGTGCTATCTCTAATCCGCTGTCTACAGAGATTATCGCACGCAGTCAGCGGCGACTACCACAGATCTAAACTCTCTTCCTGTGCCTCCTAACGCGTATCTCTCAGCCATAGCGATTACTGTACGGCCAGTGTGTAAAATATTATCAGCAGCAAACAAATAATATAGCAATTAGCAACTGCCGAACTAGCTGTTCATCACAAACACATGCCGCACAGAAAACGCATTAAGTTAAGTGGTGATTGTGTAAAAGAAAAAAGTAAATATCTAAAGGGATAATCCTCTCTTGATACATAATCCTCGCGGGCTCGCGGCATATCATTGAAGGATCCCTGATCCCTGCCATTGTATCCAACAGCACATACTGTCTATATTGCAGAGAGATTAGTTGTAATTGTTACACCATCTCCCAGTGTCAATAACTAAGATCCCAGTATTGGGTAAATAACCCAGGGACTTATAAAATTGACAACGCACCACTAAACCAACTAAAGATACATCAGTGTGTGTCTATTTTAAGTAACACTGTATATACACAGTCACTGCACTTTTTTCTTTCCCTTTTTTAATCAAGTATCAATAAAAGTTAAATTTTACCTTTTGGGCAAGTAGGGTATTCTAGCCTTTGGCTTAAATCTATAAACCATGTTTTATACCTGTTTTGTTTTTATTTTACTGTGTGTGAACATAGCCTTATAGTCTTCTGACAGTGACGGACTACCCTTCCTTCCAAAGACTAGAGGAAATTCATATAGATCCTTGTCTGTGTGACAGTGTTGCTATCCTGTCTAAGTCCCTTAAAATGAGATATATATAGCAGAATATAACCAACAGAAAACGAGTCATCCACCAATCGGTTTATAAGCAGGCCAACTCATACCAAGGTCAAAATTGTTGGAGTTGAGAAGAAACTCGGGCAGGTAGAAAAACTCTGGAATGAGTTCCTTCACATCAGCCATGTTATGTTTGGATGCTGAGTACCAGGCCTCCCGCACACTGTGGAACATTCGATCGGCCAGGTCAAAGTGTCCACCCTACAATGGGGAATAGGGATGGTGTGTCAATATCTCTGTTGCATAGCTATATAAATTAGGTAACACACATGGGGGGTATACAGTACATACCTGAAGCCTGAGGAAGATCTGAGTAAATGGCTCCATTCGGACTAGATAGGACGCTACAATCATAGCAGAGCTGTAATGCGTCCCGTAGTGATAAGCTGGTGTCTCTCCTGTAATAGGTAAGAAAGTATAATAAAGTTCTCACCACACTGTCAGGTTGGGGTATCATAAAACATACAAAAAAATCTTCTGTATCACAGAAATTCACTGCTTTACAGTATTGTTAGTTAAAGGGCGTACTTTAAATTTTCCTTCAAATTAACTGGTTTCAGAAAGTTATATAGATTTGTAATTTACTTCTATTTACAAAATTTCCAGTACTGTCAGAAACTGTCCAGAGCAGGAGAGGTTTTCTATGGGAACTTGCTATTGTTCCGGACAGTTCCTGACATGGACAGAGGTGGCAGCAGAGAGCACTGTGTCAGACTGGAGAGACTACACCAGTGCCTGCAGGACATACAGCAGATTATAAGTACTGGATGACTTGAGATTTTTCAATAGAAGTAATTTACACATTTGTACAACTTGTATAACAGGTGAAAACAATCTTTTTTGCCGGAGTACCCCTTTATTGCATTACCAGGGCACCGGAGCAAAACTGGGGCATTTGTAGGCACTACCCCTGCATGGGAAATCTTAGTAACATCATGGTAATAATACCCACCATTGGGATCTTCCCAATCCTTGTAACGCTTCTTATACTGTGCCAGTCTGTCATCAGTTTGTGCTCCCATTGGCTTGGCAAGGTTTCTAAATGTCTTCGGATTTGTCAAGTCCAGCTCCTTCAGTGGAATATTACAAGAGCACATTATTATTATGCTTCAGTAAGGGACTATATTATTATGGTGTATTACAAGCAGGGGAGAATTTTGAATTAAAGCCTATTTGATTCACAATATCATGTGAAAGGTATAATACACAAGGCCACATAAAATACAACACAGTTTTTAAGATAAAAGATCCCAAATCGCAAAAGGTGACAACCCCATGTGGGGACTATTACAGCCCATAGGGGATATCACCCAGCTGTGCAGCTCTCACAGTCAGATAACTATGGAAACACTCCGGTGTCAGGGGGCTCAGGCTGAGCTGGTTCTTCCCTTAGAGATTCATTAGTAACACATCCATTCCAGCTTATATCTATACATAAAAATTCATTGAAAAAAAAAACGCTCATTTAATTTAAAAGCAGTTTTAAGCAGATCTGTCAAAAAGTTTGGGTTCTGCAACGTTACCCGAATGCTTCGCTTTTGATTTCCTGCTGTTTCAGAAGTTGGACGCCACCTTAAGGCCTCCAGGAAAACATGAATACAGCTTATCCCGTATCCATGTTTTGCAGGACTCCCTAGGGAGGCATCCAACTTCTGCAGCTGTGAGGAATCAAATACCGAACGTTTGGGTTCAGATAATGTTGCAGAACCTGAACAATTATCAACATACATCCAATGCTTCTCACCACCGAGAGCTACAGACATCAGAAACACAACACCTTTCTTCTATCTGGCTAGTTGGCTGTAATGTGGCCACAGGAACCAGGCTGCCATGTCAGCATGGCTATGTTCACATCATGTTTATTGTCTCTCTTTCATATATATATATGTATAGATATATATGGGAAACAGATGCCTGTATCCGTCACTGTAAAGAGGCAGTGTTGTGTTGTGATGTTTTGTTTTTTTTTAATTTAAGAAATCAATAGGGGTTGTGATTGCAAGCATTCTAGCAATATACTTGCTTTATTTTTTTCTTAAGTTTTCTTTTTTTTAAATCAACTTTACACATATAGCCACTAGGTGTCTCCCTTCACTGTGCATGTGTACAGCTGCCGCGAATCTACACTCAGTAGCAGAGAATCTTGGGGGGTGTCCGCATTGTATGGTCAGCTCTCCTGTCACACAGCACCAAAACCTCTGTAACCACACAGAGATATTATACTGACGGAATTGTTACATAACAAGGAACATTCTCTCCTGGTAAACTGCAGAGCTGATAATATAATTAATACACATTAATAATATAATGAGCAGCAGTAAGGGTCCATTTACACAGAAAGATTATCTGGCCAAATATTTGAAGCCTAAGCCAGGAATGGATTTGAAATGAGGAAAATCTCAGGCTCTTCTTTATGACCTGATCTCTGTTTATAGTCTGTTCCTGGCTTTGGCTTCAAATCTTAGGCAAATAATCTGTCAGATCATCTTTCTATGTAAATGGACCCTAAATGCCCTCAGTTGATATACAACCTGCACGATGAACAGGTGTCTTTCCTTTTGTGCGTGCAAAAAAGGACTGGGACTGTGTGGTCTCTTTTTTTTTAGAAGACCAAATATCAGCACAGAGGAAGTATGGAGCACAGTGTGGCCGTATGTATAACATTGATTTAAACAAAGAAAAGAAGCAAACAAGCATATTGCAAAACTGTTTGTAATCACAACCCCTGTTCATTCATTTTAAAAATAGTACCGTACACTTTAACTGACACTTTTTTGCCTCCTTTAGGCTAATGTAACCCTATGGACATGTTTTGTGAACATCATAAGCTTTCCTAATGTACATTTGTTTAGACATCTTAACATCTTAAACGTGATGTCAACATGGTCTAAAGGTTTAGAAGAAACATACAGAAAGAGGCTGAGGGGGTGAGATTTATGGCCGTCCTGTGAAAGGTGACTGATGCTGTGAGCACAATTACCTCAGAGTCATAATCTGCCAGGATCCATGGGAAGACCGGGTACTGCATGAGATCATTGTATGACCGGCCTGCCAGGGTGTTTAAGTGCATCAAATACTGGAAATTGCTGATTTCTCCTCTCTGAATAGACACAAGACAAGAGGATTAGACACAGAGGCGAACATTTAGTCTGGTTGATTTTATGGAGCTTATCTCTAAGGTGTTGCTGTGGTGAGATGAGGTACAAATAACATGGCAGCCCGGAGCACGGATCTGTGGTTTCTATGACTGTCGGCCCTGACACACTCTATAGCAGTCATTCTAAAGAACCTGTATATAAAAGCTACAACCAACACTTATTTCTCAATAAAACAATATGCACGAATGAGAACAGGAAGATTAGGGGCACATGTATAGTACCCTCAGTCTCAATGTAGGGTGTGCTCCTCTATCTCAATGTAGGATATTGTTATATAAGTTTCCCTGTAGTTAGGCTTTCATACTGTATACCTCCCCCCTCTTTAGTTGTTTTCCTCATACTGTATACATCCCCCCTCTGCAGGTAATCCCCATACTGTATATATCCCCCCCATAGTTCTTCCCCCATATTGTATACCTCCCCCCTCTGCAGGTGGTCCCCATACTGTATACATACCCCCCTCTGCAGGTAGCCCCCTATACTGTATACCTTCCTCTCCCTTTTTAGTTGTTCCCCCATACTGTATAAATCCCCCTCTGCAGGTAGTCCCCATACTGTATACCCCCCCCCCCCATATTCAATGTCCCCTACCGTGCATCTTCTTACCCCTCCTGCCTCCCCTGCAGCTTGTGTTGAGCTGGTGGGGGCGGAGCATAACAAGTCTAGCACTGAGTGTCAGGTATCTGGTCAGCTGACTGTAAACCATGTAAATACTAAAATATACCGAACACAGGTTTTTAAGCAATTCCAATTGTACTATGACATGGCTTACATACTGGTTAATTTTATGATACAACATTGTAAGTTTGTACATCAAGTACACTGCTGGTGTGTCTATACACTCAGTCATTCCACAGGGGTATGTACAGCGGCTTACACAGTCCATTCGGTGTTTTAGAGCTAGTAGCAAAGCTTCTAAGAGAGAATAACTCCAAAACTCAGCATGTGATGGAACACGACATATATTAAGGTATATTATGGGCTCGTAGATTTTAAGGGGGTCTCATACAGGTTATATTAAAATGGATCCACAATAGGCTGTATGTGTGTACTGGAAGATTCTGTGTATATAACGTGGCAGAAGAAGAACAGCATACTACTAAATCTGCTTTTTTCTTTACCTCCCATCTCTGTGTAACAGACTTTTCTCCAACCAAAGTGCTGAGAAGCCCAGACCTAAAGTGTGGCAACACAAGACAGGAGAAAATAAGATAACATCATTTTAAATGAATAATCAGGCATGTTTAGCATTTACATTTCCCACTAAAATCATTGTGAATTGTGAATGGAGCAGGAGTGCACTCACATGACTACCGCTCCATTCACTAAGCGCTTGGCAATCTCTACAAGTCCAATAGCAGTGAATGGGGCAGTGGCCACACAAGTGCTGCACTACTGCTCTTTTCACAAGGTGCACTTGGGCGCTGCCGCTAATGATATCTGTAGGAGTCCTCAGTCGCATGGCAGGAAATAAAGTGGTAGCCACACAAGTGCGTTAAGCACTATAGTTCGGTTCACAAGTACTTGGGGCCTGCTGTTATTGAGATCTCCGGTCCTCAGTCCCATAGCAGTGAATGGAGGGGAGGCTATACTAATGCTACTGCTCCATTCACAGGGTGTACTCGGAGACTGCTGTGGTTGAGATCACTGGTGGTCCTGGCCATCATACATTTATTTTGTAAGAACAGACATTATTCATATAATAATGCAAAAGAGGAGCCCGTGGAGCCTCAATGAAGAGTCTCAAACACAGGACTCCTCTTTTGCATATTCATGTTTCCCAGGGGGCAATGCACCTAGGACTTCACTGCATTGAGCGCTTTCACTAGCAGCCGGCAGTGTTGTCCTTCGGCTGGTCTCCCTGAGTTCAGCAATCTGTTTCTCATATAATAATGGCCATTATTCTCCGTTAAATGACGGTTGTACAATAAAAACGGCCTTTCAACAGTTTACTGATCTAAAATCATAGGAAAAATGTACAGAATAATCACAACTGTCAAAAAGCTACTAATATATGGCCATTTTTAGGTTAGGGGTGGAAAAGTTCTTCGTAATAAAGGTCAATCAATAGCAGTAAACCTGCTCGATGACAGTTTCCAAGAAACAACAGGTTTTTTTTTCCATACTGCATATTGATCAACTAAAAAATATATACTTAACATAACAGATAAATATAAAAAATAAACATAAAAATATAAATTATAAACAAAAACATAAATCTAAACAAATAACAAAACAAGCAAAAATAAATAATAAAAAAGCACACAAAAAAATAAACAAAAATATAAATAATAAACAAAAACATGATAAAGAAATAAACCTAAAAATATAAACCAAACATAATGGAAGCACATTCCTCATATAGGGGGAAATTAACCCCATTGCTCCTGATGGCCATAGCTATTAAGAACACAGTAAGTATAAAAATGATTAACAAACTACATAATGTTCAAGCTTTTTTTTCCCTGTTTTTCAGTCGGCTCTTTATTAAGAGGCGGCTTTTGAACACTCAATAATTTTCAGTGATGAATAAGGCAACTCTTGTTGGTCCCCTTCATTTTTCCTGACAATATAATTACTAGCTTCCCAAGATAATTGCGGCACACTAAGCGCTTGATGACAATGGTGACAGACAAGGGACACGGCTCTATGTTTTCAGTGTGAAATGTTGAGATTGAAAGTGCTCCACTTATTTTCTGTCCTCATATTAAAAATGTATAACAGAGAACAGGAATCGTGGCTTCAATGAAATCTGTATAACAATGTTTATATTTCAAGGCTATTTTGCTGGAATTAGTATATTTAAATATCAAGTATTGGCCACAATGAATGAAACATATAAATCTCCAAGGTTCTGTCCTCTTACAAGCGGTGTGCTCTGTTCATTCCAGGCACATGTTTGTCCCTGTTCTTGGGATCAGTAGGGGTCCCAGCGATTGGATTGTTATCCCCTATCCACAGATGCTATCCCCCATCCTTTACACGGGAATATGCAATGTAATGTATGCACTAATATATTACCCTTGTTCCACACTGGTATTTGGACGCTGCCCCGAAACAGACTCTGAACTGTCTGTCAAAGATGGCACCACTGCTAAGAACCTGTGGGAGAAAAGGGTACCAGATTAGTTGTATGTTTTACTTTATCTTTACTTAAAGGGGAACCCTGGCAAAAATGTACTTTTTTTTCCAAATCCACTGGTACTAAAGAATGATACACATTAGCAATTTTCTTCTAATTAAAAATCTCAAGTCTTCCAGTACTTATGAGCTGCTGTATATCCTGCAGGAAGTGCAGTGTTCTTTTCAGCCTCGCACAGTGCTCTCTGCCTGTAACAGGAACTGTCCCAGAGCAGTAGCAAATCCCCCATAGAAAGTCTCTACTGCTTTGCACAGTTCCTGTCACGCACAGAGGTGGCTGCAGAGAGCACTGTGTCAGACTGGAAAGAATACACCACTTACTGCAAGACATACAGCAGCTGATAAGTACTGGGAGACTGGAGATTTTAAATAGAAGTAATTTACAAATCTATATAACTTCCTGGTACCAGTTGCTTTGAAAAAAGTAAATTTGGAGAGAGTTCCCCTTTAAAAGAATATATTCCTAGTCTGTCCGCTTTGTTTGTCCGCGCTGTCTAGGAAACTACAACTCCCAGCATTCTCTGAGAGATTAATAAGTGTAAGGCATTTTGAGAGTTTTAGTTATTGTTATTCCGGGAGTTGTGGTCACAGATACATCAGTACAAGATGGGACAAGGTCTGCATGTCCCTGCTGATGAGTCCTTTATTTGGGTACCCCCCATGATCAGTTTTATTGGTTAGCCACAGGTACCTAAGTCCCACACTGGGGCCTGCACAGACTACAGTACAGTCCTTTAGTGGGCCCTGGCATCTGTGCTGTAGGGCCCTCCCGAGAAACCAGGACACATGTACCAGATACCCGGGCGTACATATGTGTGCGCCTTTAAGGCAGAAAGGTGGAGAAACAAATAGGTTATGGGGGCCCAAACACATTTTTGCATAGGGGCCCTTTGCAGTCTGTGTCCGCCCCAGAGCAGTAATATGTGGCAGCTCCAGCTACACAGGGTCAGATACACCTGATGACTGCTGGAAGCCTAAAGCACCTTGGTACAATTATTTTAACAGTAATAAGAACTCCTATTATTTCCTGCCATATAGCAGACTCACCTCTGGTACACTTTGTTCCGTACTCCCTTTTGAAAAGACAGTAAATAGTTGCGTCCGTCTGCAGAGAAGACTTCAACAGCAATCGGCTATAATAAGATGGATAAAAAAGCCAAATGTCAGATTCTATCAATGAATAGTAAAAAAAAAAAAAAGTTTTCCATAAAGGGAAAATCTTTTTTGTGTGCACTTACCCATGTCTCAATCAGTCGCCATACAAGACACTATTATGTTCCATTACCTTACTACATCAGGCAGTAATATAGCACAATGTATAGTGGATTCCAGGTTGTCCAGAATCTCAGCAAAGTCCCTCTCCCACCCCCACTCTACAGTTCATACAATGTTAGTATATCATGAAAGAAGGGAACCAGAATGAGGATCAAGCCACCATTCCGACCTCCAAAATCTGGGGCATTTGTGGCACCCAAATAATATTTTGCCCCAAGTTTATTTGTGTTGTGGCATGGACCATTGCCATCTAGGTGGCTTATAGGAGGCCCTTATAGGTAGACAACATTAAACAGACGTCAGTATTTTTTTCTGGAAGAAATACAAATTTCCTATACCAGAAATGTACCTGTATTTTCCGATATATAAGACGTCTGGGCGTATAAGATGACACCCAACTTTTCCAGCTAAAATATAGAGTTTGGGATATACTCACCGTAAGACTATCCCTCTTCCAACGCAGACCAAATTAAAATTAATAAGAACATCAGACAGCAGTGAGATCTGAGAGGCAGAGAAGGAGGTAATACCGGCAGGATACAAGGGTGCCAAGATGGGTGTTTTTCTAGGCACAACGCCACTCTGCCATATCCCTTTTTTTCCCATACCCCGGAAGCCTGCAGCTTGCTCTGCCCTTTATATGGTCACCCCATATGATGGGGATGCGGAAATTATTTAGTTCCCTTCACTGTATGCGGCAACTACAGATTCTCCAGTCCAGTTACAAAGTTTTCAGCCCTATACGACGATCCCCGGCATATAAGATGGCCCCTGACTTTTGAGAAAATTTTCCAGGGTTAAAAAGTAGTCTTATACACAGGAAAATACTGTATTTCTGGATACACAGAATTACAGTTGAAAAGTAAGGCTACATTCAAACGTTCATAAACTATAAATGTTTAGGACTATATATGTTTTCTGCAATTGTCCCAATCTTCATCCGGAATCCGCCAAAAATTTTCGGACGATTATTTCGTAAAATTACGGATCCGCAAAATTTATGAATGCTCCCTCAGACTTCTATAGGACAATCTATGTTGCAATTGAAGTCCGTACTAGAGCTTGCCAGTAATTTTTGTGGATTACAAATCTATAAATATTCAGACAGTGTGAACAGTCCAAATGAAATTAATGGGCTCTAAATTATGTGGATCCAGAATTACAGACAAAAGTACTGAACGTGTGAATGTAGCCTAAGGCTGGGTTCACACTACGTATATTTCAGTCAGTATTGTGGTCCTCATATTGCAACCAAAACCAGGAGTGGATTAAAAACACAGAAAGGCTCTGTTCACACAATGTTGAAATTGAGTGGATGGCCGCCATATAATAGCAAATATTTGCTGTTATTTTAAAACAACGGCTGTTATATTGAAATAATGGCCATTATTTACTGTTATATGGTGGCCATCCACTCAATTACAACATTGTGTGAACAGAGCCTTTCTGTGTTTTTAATCCACTCCTGGTTTTGGTTGCAATATGAGGACCACAATACTGACTGAAATATACGTAGTGTGAACCCAGCCTAAAACTGTAAAATGTTTCTATCAGCGAGCTCTAAATATTTATCGCGCGCATAACCATGTGCGGTGTGACAGCTGGCAACGAACAAGTACATATGTATTTATGGGTGCACAAATATGAGCAGCTGTCAGCTATATGTCAGCATACAGTACAGAGCATTTACATATGTACACCACCGGAGCCAAGTCATGTATTTGGAGCCTGCTTATGTTATCAGATGTCATCAAACGTTCAGATAACAATTGTAAATGCATTATTCTAGTAGACCCAAACACAGCAATTTTCTATACATATTACATGGATAAAGCACTGCAAGGAGGCATACAGGACTTTATTATAGAAATGGCTACAGCAACAAAGTAAATGTAGAGAAAGAAATGGAAAAAAAAAAATAAGACTAACAGCAAAGTAGAATCCGCTTTGAACCAGTTTTCCATTGACTTCCGATATAAAAAAAAGATGAATAAACGGATCAAAACACATCCATTTTTTTAGCATACACAAATGCATAGAAAATACACAAAAGCTAAAAAAAAAAATGATGCATTTCGATCCCTTTTTTTATAATGGAAAAACAGATCAAAATGGAAGCACACAAAATGCATTTGCAAACGAGCGCCGATCTCACTGATAAATGCTCATTCGTGTTGTTGTATGGTTATGTACAAGGACCCTTAGATTCACCTATGCATTTGTTATAACACTAAGAAGCCCACCTGTAAGAGATATCTTCGTTTATGAACCTCCTTGATATCTTCATAGGCAAAGATGCTGCATGTTCTCCTCAGCTGGCTAGGGCCCTGTCTTGCTCCCCGCGGAATAATTGGTTCATGCATGCTAAAATAAGAAAGTCTATTAAGAACAATGAAAACTCTAAAATGACACATCCTATAACAGGTGAGGCGCCACCTAACACACTATGAGAAAAGAGGGTGACTGTAAAAATACCAGGCTTTTAGGTTCGTGTTGAGAGAGTCACCTACTTTACTGGTAGAGTTTCAATATCCCGAATTTCCCTATTGGCGGTCAGTGTGAACCCGTCAACAACATAGAAGTGTTCTTTGCCAAACAACAGGAGCCCTTCACCAGTGTCCAGGCCCTGAACCCGGGCACAGCGGTACATGTGCTGGATCTGAAATTTATAAGAATGAAAGGAATAAAAATAAATTTAAATATGACAAAGACTACGCTAGATCTATGAATAACTACAGTATATTAAGACAAACAATATACACTGATCAAACATAACATTAAACCTAATATTAGCCTATTACTAGTCAGTCTGGTTTTACCTTCTCTCCTTCTTCAAGGAGTCTCAGAAGGGTGGTACTGTCCATCTTCTCTTCCTCATCTATGGATGAGCCCTCACTCAACTGGTCTTGTAGGAGGTCCTGGTTCTCATCCTCTCCACCATCGGGGGCAGATCTCGACCGTTTTAGTGGTGCTTTTACAAGGCCTTAAAGAATTATTATAAAGATTATATTTTAACTTTCCTCCCAAAAACTAAATTAAAAATCGAAACAGGACGCTTGTGCATTTACATAGTTTACATACAACAAGTCTCATGTAAAGTTATAGAGAAATCTTGCTGTGCCACAGCTTTCCAATGTCAGACTCCATAGTATGGACCATTGCCCTGCAATCTACTGATCAGTGGGTTTCCTGTGACAGACCTTCACCAGTGACATACTGATGACTACTGTTGAGCAGACTTGCCGAACGGTTAGGGTTTAGCAACATTCTCTGAACCCCAATGCTCAGCATTGGACACCCTTCTACAAGTTGGATGCCGCCCTAGGGAATCTTGGAAAACTTGGATACAGTCAAAGGCCATAGGCAATGTTTTTCTGGCAGCCCTAGGGCGGAAATCAACTTTTCCAGACACTGGGAGTCAAATGGAAAGTGTTGGGATTCAGAAAACGTTGCCGAACCCGAACAGTTTTGCAAATCCGCTCAACACTATTGATGACCTGTCCATAGCTACCAATGCTATGAGTGACGTCTGAGAAGCGACAGCAAGGCACGAAGCAGCTGTCACGTCCGTGACTTCTAGGTGTTTGGCGTTCCCACCATCCGCAAGCCAAGCTGATGGCTTTTATGTGTTGAAGAAATAAAGACAAGATTTTAACGGGTGAGTGCGCCCCCTATTTTCCTTTTTATATTGTTACAAAAGTGTTGGACTATATCTAAAGGGAGCAGCACCAAGATACCCATTTTTATACTCCTGTTGGCCTCATATAGTTCCACTCTTTTTATACACCTGTAGTGCCGGCACTGTAACTTTAAGTGGAAAAAAAAAAACTTCTGACATGTCAGAAAGACATAATACAGAAAAATCCAACAGCATCCAAACAGTCTTCTAAACTTTACTGAGGGACCAAGTACAGCATACAATGTTATGACTAAAATTTGAGTCTTTGTCAAGTATACATCAATTGGGCAAACATAACAGTATGAAAAGGCTGGTGTAAATAACCTAACCAATCAGCAGTGGGTATGTGTTGTCAGATCATACTTTAACCTATGCATAACAAAAGACTTGGACAACCGAAGGAGGGAAGAGTAATGTATAGCAGAGGTAAGTATAATCAAAGAGAAACATACATAGTGGCATGTTGCCACTATGACTCCTATTGACTTCTATGGGACATGTCCTATTTTTTTTTTTTCCATCAAGCCCAATAGAAATAAATGGGCCCTACATTTGTCTGTTAATGCGGATCTGCAATTACAGACAAACGTACAGAATGTGTGAATAAGGCCTTATTCTATGGTGAACTCCTTCTCATGCTCTGTTACCTTTCACTTTGGCAATGGTGTCTTCTCCATGTTCCGGCTCATGCTGAGCTGCTTCCCCCTCCGAGCTTTCCTCCACTGTATCCTGAAACACTGCTGGGTTCCCTGGCATGAGGCGCATGTAGTAATCTTTACTGTCATAGCTAATGGCACGGCGGTAACGGGCAGGTTTCTGTGTATAGATAATAACAATATGAACATTAGCACATAGAGGAGATGGCGCTATTATATACTGCTCCACCTGCTAAATTTCATTGATACTTCTTATTTTTGGCCACAGTCACAAAAAAAAGTTGAAATAAAAACCGCAGTGTGTGTGCAACTTCAGAGCAGGATTTACTGGATGTGCAACACTAAGGGCACATTTACACAAGCTTAACTGTGTAACACATTCCACCATTGTATCTATGCCACATACTTCATGAGCCTATATAAGAGATCTGTGAAGTGCAGTACACTCTTATTCTAGGACTATATTCCTATAATCTGTAAACAGATAAAGAGGCACTTTTTTTTTTAATTAACGGGTTGTGATCGCAAGCAGTTTTGCAATATACTCGCTTATTTTAATATGACCACTAGGTGTCTCCCTTCAGTGCGCATGGGTGCAGCTGCTGCACATCCACATTCAGTAGCAGAGAATTCTTAGGGCACTTGCATTGCATGGTCAGCTCTCCTGTTACACAGCCCCAAAACCTCTATAAGGGCACAGTGACATTATACTGACTGAATTGTCACATAACAAAGAGAATTGTAGGCTGCTGTGCTGATAGTATAATTAGCAAAAATTAATAATGTAATTAGCCTAAGGCAATTGCCCTCAGTTGATATACAACCTGCACGATGAACAGGTGTCTTTCCTTGTGTGAGCGCACAAAGGACTGGGACTTCCTGTGTTTGGGCTCCAAATATCGACATGGATATAGCACTGTTTAACAGGTGGCCATATGTATAGCGTTGATTTGAACATAGAAAAATAAAGCAAGTATATTGCAAAACTGCTGGCGGTCACAACCCCTCTTGACTGTTTTAAAACAAAAAAAATTGCGACAGGTACACTTTAAATTATTGTTTTTCTTTCGAAAAAAAATAAGTGTGGCGTCCACTACCCCTATAAATGTCCCATCACATCAAACAGACCAAATGTATGGGAAAAGTTTTCAGCACGGCGGAATGTAGGACACTTGGTCCAGAAGCCTTCTGTAAGGAGAAAGATGCTGGTTCCTATGGTAGGTCACCCGGGCATGTTTGGCATGGCCGCATCAAATAAAAAAAAAAGTCTTCTCAAACTTTGGAAACAAACATTATGTCAGCCCCCTGGTATTCCCGCAGATACAAAGGGGCAGTGTTCAGCGACGTGACTGCTGGCTTCTAATGTGTAACACACTCCTCCTTTACAACATACGCTTGCTGCAGAAAGTGAGGCTCTAGACTAAGTGCTCAGAGTAGCATTAGCTCATGCAGAAGCTGAGACATACTTCCCACATCCTTGAAAATGAACATATAACACAGTGTAACAGCATTGTGGTCATCGCCAACATTCATACTTAAAGGCATTGTAAGCGCACTTTATGTTCTCGTTACATGAATTAAATATATTAAAGCTGAATGTGCAAAAATGGCTATTGTATTAGGAGTTTACACCACTGTCTGGTTAGAGGAGCTGCTATAGTACCAGGGCTGTGGAGTCGGAGTCGGTCCTGATAAAATTCAGAAGTCGGAGTTGGAGTCGGAGCTGCGGATTACCGACTCCACAAGCCTGTGAAGTATAACTTATAACCAGCTTTTGTGTATAAAAAAAAAAAAAAAAAAAAAAAAAATGAAGGGGCCATTGCTACCAACCAAAAAAAAACAACTGTTTTTGAAAATGGTGTCATATTTCTCTTGGGAAATAAATGTTACGTAATGATGAGAATTTCCCATCGCAAGGGTCATGACCAAGGGTTGTCTTTTTACAAACTACAGATAAATTGCGTAAGAATTTGTTTAGCGTACAAGTGATCTTATTTATTTACTTTTTGTTCATTGTCAGATATCGTTGCCACGTTTATATCAAGAGATTATATTTAAATTCGAACAATTTAATGATTTATTGCACAATAATCAGCCCATGTAAAAGGTCCTTAAAGGTGAACTCTGGCAAAAAATACTTGCCCATGTTTACCCGTTTCTATCCAGCACTGCACATCCCCCTTTGCCCATGTGTTAAAACCAGTTTTTATATGTAAATGAGTTAGGCTAGGTGCCCACTTCTTCTAGCACATCTGTATGTGTCAAAAATAGTAGTAGTATGGTATCTGGTCAAAGAGATTTATTTTTCAATGTATTTATACAGGTAAATGCTGTAACAGATCTGCCCTCATGGCTTAGTTGATGTGTGGTTTCCTGGTCTGGGGCATAACAACACTCCTTTTCATTGATATTACAATGCCTTTAGTTATGTTAATCTGGAACCACCCGAAATAATCATAACAAAATAAAAATGATCACAAGAAATAAAACATTTGGTGGGATGTAGTCACTTATAGTCTGTCAGCTGTGTTTGATGCTACGGTAAGAGCTGCCGACATCATATAGATAGCGGTTAGGGTATAAAAAGCAATCTGTACTTTTCCTGGAGTTAAAGGGAACCTGTTACACTGAAAATGCAGTCAAACCTGCAAGAAATATGTTATCGTGCAGGAGGAGCTGAGCAGATTGATATATAGTTTTATAGTAAAAGTTCCACAATAACTTGTTATTTACCCATGAAAGTCTCTGCTCATTCTGGGCTAAGTAGTCACATGGGCGGTCCTATTCAGAGATTGACAGCTCTCTGTGTTTAAGTGTGTGGGTAGAAAGAGCTGTCAATCACTAAGCAGGACCACCCAATTGACTTCTTAACCCACAATATGTAGAATAGACAGGTCAGTGGCACTAGTCAGGGATTGACTACCTGTACACTTACATACAGATAGTTGTCTTTGAACAGGGCCGACTACTGAGCCCAGAATGAGCAGAGATTTATATGGGTAAATAACCAGTTATCCTGAACCTTTTCCTACAAAACTAGATAATAATCTGCTCAGCTCCTCCTTTTCTATAACAAGATGCCTGCAGATTGGATAGCATTTTTAATGTGACAGGTTCCCTTTAATGGTGGGTGCCCAAAAAAAAAATGACCATATTTTTCGCTTTAAAATATGCACTTTTTAGCAAGTCTTATATTTTGAAGGTAGGGTGGCCCAACAGTGTCAGACGCCCTGACTGCTTCCCTAATGCTCCTGATCAGTGAGATGAGTGTCTGGCAAGAGAGGAATCAAGATTTCCTCATGTAGAAAACATATAGTACTTGCAGGACCTTCAGGGATGTCGCAGTGATGTGATTAGTCACATGACTGTGAGGAATGTACAGTCCAGCTACAGATTCTACAGGTAGGGACCATCTGTATTAAAATTTGTGTGTGTGTGTGTGTGTGTGTGTGTGTGTATTTAGCAAAGCTGTTTTATATGGTGTTATAGCGGAGGTCTGTGTCTGTATATTGATGATGTAGCTCTGTGTGTGCCTGTGGCTATATTTATGTAGCAAAGCTGTGTGTGTGTATTTTAATGTAGCAGAGCTGGGTGTGAATTGTGCATGCATTAAAGCTGTGTATGTGTTGGTATAAGGTACTGTCGTGGAGAGTGTTAAAGTGCACCTGACATTTAATAAACTTTGACCCCTATACTGCCTTAGGCCACCAATGAAGTTTAATTAGCATGAAATATTTTCCCCCTATTTTCTGTTATCTAAACCTGAGGTACATCGTTTAGTCAGGTGCGTTTTATAAAGCCAAAGCTTTTTACTTCTACTTTACCTTTTTATTTTTCAGCCAAGTGTCAAGGAGCCACAGCCTGGCATGTCTCCTTGCTCCCACTCACCTCCCAGCCCCTACTTACTGTAACCTGACATACAGAGCTGTGTGCATCAGTCAAGGAGGAGGAAGAAAAGTACAGTGTGCTTTCAGACCCTAACAGCTATCTACGTGTGTCTGGAGCTTTTAGCATCAAAAACAGTTGACAGATTCCCTTTAAGATTCTTTCCATAAGTAAATGATTTTGGATTCCTAGGCACAGCTATAACCTACTTACTGTTAGGACACATTGGTGCTATAATCATTTTCAGAGAGGAACTTGCGGATACTAAGGTGGAAAGATACTAGTTGTGTTATTATACATATGCAGAGCAGCCTGAAGGTCAAGCTTTACAAAGCTTTGTTAGAACATGCTCTAGTGATGCTCTTTAGTACAGAAGACTTTCACTATGTTTTTACCTTCTCAATAGTTACCATGAAGACACCATCAGAGGATTCAGGCAGTGTACATGGAAAGTCAGACTAAAAAATCGGGTATTAAGTATAAACATCAGAAGGATACATTATACGGGGGTCAAGAATTAAATCCTACTGATACAGTAAACAGAGAGGAGTCATAGAATGCTTTTCACATCTGCCGGCTATCAAGTATTTCCAACTACTTATATATGAGATCCATGCAATCGAAATATCCCACAATGCTATTTCCTGCAAGTAGGGTGCCACTGGGTAAACCATCCAGTCACTGTAATGTCTGTCCTCTATTCAAAGGACAGGCTCCATGCTCAGGCATACTATAGTATTCAAAAAATAATTTGCTTCTTTAAGGAAAAGTCCAGCTAAAACAAAAAATACATTGCAGGCAGGCAGGTGGGGGGGAACATAACAAAGAATCAATACTTACCTGCATAACCGACCTTGGACCCCTGCAGCTCCCATTTCTGCCACAACTCGACCCAGGCTCAGAATTGTCCACTCAGCCAGTGACTGGGGCAGCACACCACTGGAGTCACTGACAGGCTGAGCACGCCCTTCCCACCAGGTAGTGGGAGATGGGAACGTGGCACTTTGGGGCAGGTAAGTATTATGTTTCTGCATCCTGCCGACTGCAATGTTTTTTTTTTTTTTTTGGCCACAGTTCTCCTTTAAGACAAGCAACCTGGGGCGTAACCAGAATGGTTGCCCCCCCCCCCCCCCCCGACTGACCACTAAGCCATCAAGTGTAGTCATAGCAGCAGAAATGCAAGCGCTAGTCAAGAGTGCTTGCAGTTACAGGGACTTTTTCAGAACCTAGAAAGCCCGCTCAGCCACTGTGTGCTACAAATGTTGGCAGCTCAGGGGGCCCAGTGTATTGTAGGGGCGGGCCACCAGGCCCTGTAATGCAGCGGGCTCTGTATTAGGCAATATGGCTGCTACAGTGGTAGTTATGCCCCTGCAAGTAACTACAGCAGACCAATGGAAAGACTTTGGAGGAGAGTTAACAAGCTGTCTTATGGGAAGATTGTGTTACTATCAGAGCTTAGCTTTTTACCCCTATTCTTACAATAATCTACAGTATTAATGACCATTCTTAGGATCACTAAGGATTGCTTACCATAGTGTTAGTATCTTGCTCCATTTCAGGAATGTAAGGATAGTGAATATAGAACATGTCATTTCTCACAACTTTCTTCCTCATTCTGCAAGGCCCTTCGGTCATCTCCAGCATCCATTTATCCAGGTGTGAGCCAATAGGTGGTCCCCATAGCCCTCTTTCTCGTAGAAGTTCATACTCAATCTGATTCCATTCCTCCGTCACATATTTCAGGGCATTTTGTTGACGCTGTTAATATGAAAAGCATAAGAATAGGGAACTTATATGGCAGTCGAATAATACAATGTACCTACTGTGCTCCATGGTCCCCTAGGCCCAGCAGTAGACAACATTACCTAAAAATGGCACTAACATGGTCCCAGGATCACGGAAACTAGAGGGCCCAGTGTGCTTTAGTCTCCTACTGTATACAATGAGGCAAAGTAACTGCACCAGAATTCCGGATTTTGGGGAGTAACATTTTGGCGTAAAGTAAGCCAAATAATTGTTAGTCTAGAACTAGGGTATACGGTGTAAAGAGGTGTCAAACATCCTGAGCCATGGTAATAAATCAGGCACTGATTTGCACTGTTTAATCGTCAGACAATATTAGTAAATCTGGAAATCTGTGCCTGGTGGCAGAAAGTTCTACAAATTTGTAAATTACTTCTATTTAAAAAGTCTCAATTCTTCCAGTACTTATCAGCTGCTGTATGTCCTGCAGGAATTGGTGTTTTCTTTCCAGTCTGACACAGTGCTCTCTGCTGCCACCTCTGTCCATGCCAGGGACTGTTCATAGCAGTAGCAAATCTCCATTGAAAACCTGTTTCTGTCAGGTGGCAGCAGAAAGCAGTGTGTCAGGCTGGAAAGAATATACCACGTTCTGCAGGACATACCGCAGCTGAAATGTATTGGAAGACTGAAAAATTTTAAACAGAAGTAAATCTGTATAACTTTCTGACTTCAACTAATTTAAAACCTTTTTTTTTTCTTCACATACCCCTTTAAGTCAGGGCTTCTCAGATTTTCTTCTGCTGCCCCCACTTGTAGCCATGTAAAGTGATATGCAGAAGACGTATGGATATCTGATGTGGATAGAAACAATGCCCCCATATCACAATGCTAACCACTATGCTCCCAGTGCTTTCCTTGCTCCAGTCTTTTCTTCTACATGCAATACCCTGTAAGTTCCTGGGCCAGTCAGGTGCATGACTTTTTGAGATGTGATAAACACATAGATTGGGACAGTAATGTCGTGTACTAAGACAACAATATTAGGCTATGTTCACACTATGTAAAATAACGGCCGTTGTTTTCACCGGCCGGATTTTTGCAACCAAAACTACAGCCATAGAATTACTATCGTACGGACTAGTCGTGAAACTACGGCCATTGTTTAATTTTGATTTGAATGTTTATAAGCGGGATGAACCAGGTCGTTTACTTTAAATACTGCGCCCAGCCCGAGAAACCACTCAGAATTTTTTTTACATCAAAATCAAGTTTAATTTGGCAGATATAAGTTTTACGTTCGCGGCCGCATTGAAATCCACGGCCGTTGTTGCAGTATTACTGGCCGGAAATAATTGACATGTTCATTTTTCACTGGGACGCATAAACAACGGCCGTTATCTGATACAAAGTGTGCATTCAACGGCCGTAGTTACATTGCATTGCAGTCATAATAGGGAACCTCAAAACAACAGCCGTAGTTTTGCGGCGCGGACAACGGCCGTTATTTTACGTAGTGTGAACATAGCCTTACACTGCTGCATGGCATGCTCTCCTTCATCAACAAATGCGGAGTGCCTCCTAATTTCAGGAACTGTTATATAAAGACTCCCTGATGTTCCTTTGCTTCTATGCATAGTCTCGTATAGGCAATTCTTTATTTATATGCACATGTAAACTGGCGGGCCTCATCCGTACACAATACGGCCACCTAAGTCATGCTGTGTAAAGTAAACACTTGATCTGCCCTTACCTCCTGGTATTCTTTATACTGCATATCCACTAGGTCACGTACAACTGCAATGTGAGTGAATATCCACTGGGAGATCTCCTTGGAAACAGAATAAATACAGGCACAGCGCATTACTAACAATGTGGCTTCATTGTGTTCACACAAGAAAAATAACAGAGAGAACACTTACTAATGCACCGACCTGGTGTTGGCTAATGAAGGCTGGTACAGAGGCCATTTTATTTCCACAAAATAAAGGTGCAAAATACAGCCAATACCTTCTTAGGACTATGCAATTTTAAATAGTGACACATAGTGACACATTGAATAGTGTCAAAAAGAAAAAACGTCTTTGTGCCCCAAAGCAACAAATCACAGTGCAGCTTACTTATTTTTTTAAGACAACTATAAAGAAATTAAAACTGGGTCTAACTGGTTCCTATGAGCAACATAGGGAATTTTGCCTTAATATTCCTAATTTTAAATGGGTTATCAGCCTGTGTTAGATATATTTTGCTGTTGCAGTTAGAGATGAGCGAACTGAATCCTCCAAACCAAAACTTCGGTTTGCTATCAAGCCACTTTGTGCAAGGTTCGTAACAAAATTGTAAGGATGGACGATGCACATCTTAAAAAAAAAAAAAAAAAAAAAAAAAAAGGGTATGCTCACCTGTACGCACTTCCCTGGTGTCCTCCTTCAGGTCTTCAGTGTCTTCAGACGCCTCCAGCCCACTCAACTAATCACTGACTGAGATGGGACAGCACTGCAACCAATGATTGACTGAGCAGGCTGTCACTCTCGAGACAAGAGTGACAGCCTGCTCAGCCAATCACTGGCTGTGGCGCTGTCCTGTCTCAGAGCAGGATTTTGCCAGCTGCAGGTAGATGAGCAAACATTGCGAACCACACAAACAGCTAAACGCCTGCAATCGCTTAGCTGTTTTAGTGCAGTTCTTTTAAGGTTCGGTTGAAACAGAAACTTTACGTCAAATTTCGGGAAACCTACCAAATCGAACTTCTGAAAAGTTTGTTCATCTCTAGTTGCAAAGCATTCTATTGTATAGACAATCATATAGCCTGTTCTATTTATAGGCTTTACGTTCATCTGGTTTTCCATAAACTATTAAAGGAGATGTATCTATTTCAGTCTATACACATGCTTCACTCTCCAACCAAAGAAGGGACCTCACAATACCTGGTATTGAGTATTACTTAATGGAGGACAATGGTAACGTTACAGAAGGAGAACTCCCTCTGTACAGACAGAAGTAAGAATACCTGGGTAGAGAGGTTGTGTTTGTTGAGACCACTTTCCTTACGGTTTCTTCTTGACCCAGTTAGTTTGGAAAGACCAAAGCCACTACTGACACGTGACAATTTGGATTGAGAGCTTGGGACCAAGGCTTCACCTTTGCTGATGCACTTCTTCTCATAAGCTGAAAAAAATGTGTTGTTTTTTTAAGCATTTTTTAGTTTGTATTCTTTTTTATAAGCAAAAAGTGCAATTGCTGTTCCGAATGCAGTATGCTGGCAACCGTTTTATTTTCCTTGCAGCACCGGAGGCAACTCACACCTGGGAACTCTAAATGGTGGCTTTAAAAGGGGTATTCCGCTCAAAATTTACTTATTAAAGTGAATGTACCATCAGGTACATCTCTGAGTTTTTTATATGAATAGACCAGCGGTGCCGGTGCCGTGGGTTTTTTTTTGAACAGCGTCCCTGTTCCCGCACACAGCGCTGGTCTATTACCGGCATCGGTCTGGTCTTAAGCACTAAAGACGGGCCCGCCGGCCCCCAGTGTGACGATCATCCCTCCCCTCTTGACGTGGCTCCATTGATTCTAATGAAACCGCATCACAGAGGCAAGGGGGTTTGGTCACACTGGGGGCAGATGGGCCCACCTCCAGTGCTTCACGCCAGACAGATGCACGGTAATAGACCGGCGCCATGTGCGTGATCGGGCCACAATTCAAAAAAAGGACCGCGACATCGGCATCCCCTATTTATAAAAACAACTTAAAGCGATATACCTGATGGTATATTCGCTTTAATATGTTGCTGCCCTTGGTGAGAACATAGCTAACATGCCATTTTTTATCTCTCCACACTCCCCCAGAGTTCTCCCACTTCATCTTCGGGTACCAACTGAGTGAGCCAGCCTCTACTTCCAAGAAGGAAAATTGTCTTGGTAGTAACAGCCTACTGTCCCAGTCAGTGATGGGCTAAATGGGCTGTCACTGCCAGACGAGTCCATTTTCGAAGAAAAGTCAGGATCGCTCAAGCTGGGATCCAAAGATGATGTGGGAGGACATCATCTTCGTAAAAATAGCATCTTTGTTATGTTCTTACCAAGGGCAGCAACATATTAAAATTAATACCCCTTTAAGTCCTAGAAGGTTTAAACATGGATATGCCTATTAGACAAAAATGTTAATACTGCATGGAGACATGGTCTGTACTCCCCTGACAGAGCAAAAGTAAGAAGTACATAAAACAACCCCTCTAATGTTCTACACATGGAAAAGCAGGCACACAGGAAGAAACAAATGAAGTGACTTTTTGGTAGAGCACGTAGAACAAAATGAAAACAAATCCGCAATCTAAATTCAAGCTCTCTGAAAAAACTTACCAAGATGATTTTGCCAAGCACGTAATGTTGTCTCTTCAATAAAAGGCCTGACAACAGCAATGTCCACATGTCCCCGCTCATTGACAGGAAATGTCACTTTGAACATATCCTCTAGAACTTGTTTCTTGCTATGAATCAGCTCTATCCAAACTCTGTTGACAGCCTTCAAAAGCAGCTGGCGTCCTGCAAAACATATAGAGTCCTCTTTATATAGAATAAAGTGATATGAGTGATATAGAAAACGTAGTGGTCCTGAAGTCACCAAAAATGTCCCCATTTCCTAAATTATTACACAACTGTGTTTATTCTCATAGATTCAACTTCCATTGTAATTTCTTGGTAGACCACCTACAGTTTTTGTTCAATGGGCGGCCTGGGAAAGAAACCTTGACCTCTCATTGTCAGTGGTGTAGGTGCTCATGCTCACCCACTCTTCATTTATCTCTTCTAGCCTGCAAGAGGCTGGTTTCAAGGTACTCTATAGATGGTACTGTGTCCCTACACGTCCCTGACGGCTCAACTATATGACTGAAACATCCGCTCCTTCCGACCCTAGTACTATTGGCATTAATTTACTGAAACTGACAACTTGAAGTGTCACTGTCGTTATAACTTTCAAAATCAAAATTAAGTAGATGTGATGTAAAGCAAGTTTGCAATTTTCATTCATTATTTATTTATTATTTTTAGTGATCATGGAAAACACGGGACTTTGTTTTCTGACTCTTTTTTTTTTCTTAAAAGAGTCAGAAAACAGGAAGTCCAGTGTTTCCCAGGCCATCTGAGCGCTCACAGAGAGAAGGCAGTCATGTGATTGATGAACACAGGGAGTCGTGACTCTCTGTACTGGTCCTAATTCCTATGTTTAGTCGTTTTTTTCAATCAGCACAAGTCAGAAAATGTGCCTGCAGGAGACTGGACCTGGATTTCTGGTAAGTACAGCTTTGTTTTACAGCATGATAACAACTAAAAAAATAATGTATGTATATTGCAAACGTGCTTTATTTGGCATACACTGTTGATTTAGATTTTGAAAATTATAATAACATTGACACTTTTTTTTTTACTTTCTTCTTCCCTCACTCTCTTTCCACTTCTTTCTTCCTCATGTCTCCTTTTTCCTTTCTTCTCCTTTTGTTGGGAGCCTTTCCATGTGGTGTTTTGTTGATTCTTTATTTGAATAATTCAATACCATTTAGAATTATAGAAAATAAATTATATTCTATTGACCTCGGTTGGCAGATCACCTATGGTTTTGGAATAATTTCCATGGACGTTGGTAGGTCACCAATAGGTCAGGGGCATTAAAACTATTGTTTTAAAATCATTTTCACGGACATTTAAATTTTGGACCACGCAAATCTGTAAATGATGAAATCTGAAATTCTTTATTCTTTGAAATTCACAGCTTTGTTTATAACTTCGCTGAGTATTATGGAATCTATTCCTTTTTACAATATTTTAGCGTACAATCATGCACAATGGAATAGAAAGAAATAAAAAATACTTATCCATGGATTTATAAGCCAGCTGTTGGCATTCCAATATTTACCTTCACTAACATCCTGGTATATTCCATCTGGCTCTACATCTGAGGGCATCATAATGTGCCAGGTGGTCATCCTGGCTTCAGCCTCCAATCCAAAGCCATCAGGGTTGCTGCAATGTGATACAGGACATCATTACTTATTGCCTGTCCTCTTGGACAGCTGATCAGTAACGCGCTGCGGTGCTCTTTAAAGCACGATCTTGCTCATGTTTCCATAGTAACAGAACATAATTATATTTTCTACACTGTTAACCTCATTTTCCTGAAATTTAAAAGTAACTCAGAAGTGCTGAATCCAAGTCTATGTGCGTAAGCCTGCAGGCTACTTACTCGTTTCTACAATATTCATGAGCTCTATAGGCAAAACGTTTCCTACGAACATTGTAAATAGTTGCATTTACCCATTACAACTGCTGGTGGAAACCATGTAACCCACAGATCTGATTGTCATGGATACACAGGCTGGTGGAGGATTACATGTATACCGAGTTACATTTATTATAAATTACCGTCAATGTCACAATGGACTGCTTACATAGAACTAAATGCTTCATCAGTACCGTCAAACGTAATTCATTTAGAGGCCAATATGAAGCACAAAATCCTACATTCTTATTAGAAGTATCTGCTAACAAGAATTGTGCCACCGTTAAAATGTATTCCTGTTCACATGTCACCATTCAGTTCCCCCCAAGTGTATGAGCGACCACTAAAATACACGAGCACTCATTACTCGAGTTAAGCATTTCTCAACGCTCGCTTCAAGTGATGAACCACTTTAAAGTCAATGGGAGGCTCGAGCATTTAACCAGGTTCCCTCAGCAGAGGAAAGGGCGTCTGGTTCACCTGAAAACCTCAGAAAGTGATGGAAACACCATCGAAATGGAACAGGAACATCAGAACGATCATTCGGCTGTCAGTTATTGAAGGTGGTGTAGTGATATAGTGAAATTGGTATAGTCATTGTGTTGATGTTGTGTTTTTTTTTTTTTTTTTTTTGGTGTCACACAGGAAGAGAACTAGTCCTGAAAAATACTTTTTAGGTTTTTATGAGCTACAGGCCTACCTAGCTACTTAAACTTTTCCCTACACTAACAGTGTCCCTACTCCAGCATCTCTCTCTGCCTGATAAATGATAGACCCAGGTAACCTGATGCAGCCAGTTAATCACTACTATGCCAGCAGCCAAAACAGCTATGGCATAACACGATGTGCCAGGCCTTACCTGCATATTTATTGGATAATTACAGCTGCCAAACATGTGGGGAGGAGACTTGCACTTTGACCCGAGTACCAAGAGGTTGGGCATCGAGCAGTGCCGAGCACCCTGATGCTCCCTCCACACCAGCTGGGATCACTTGTCTATGAGTTTGCTGAAGATAGCCAAGCACTAAAGTTTTGGATCACCACCTGTCAAAATTTCCCTTAGTTCCCTAAGTTGAGCCATTACTCTGTGAGTCAGTCAGTGGTGACCATCTTGCTTTTTCTATGCCAGTATAGCTACAACTGTTAAAGGCGTGAATTAAAAAAACTGTTAAAGGCATGAAAGGCGACTGCACTACACATGAGAATACCTGTGCATCTGTATACCTCAGATGTAGCCATGAAACATTATAAGAAAGTTGACAGCTGAGCCATTGTTAGAGGTTTTAACTATTGTCAGTAATCGCTATGCCTTGTGTAACTAGCTGAATGTACTAGCTCTGAAATGAAGCATCGTAAATGCATTTTTTTTGCCCAATAAACCTACCTTCCCATATGGAGATTAATCAAACAATGGGCAAGGCATGCAATAAAGTCTTGGTCATGATTCCCAGGTCCGAGGATCAGATTCCTATTTACTGTAAGTACTCGCAGTGAATCCAAAAGGGCTACTTGCTGAGGCACGGTTTTGTGGGCTCTGGAGAACTGGTATAGCACAGTCCGGTTCAAGCAGTTATAAATCGCTTCAAGGGACACACCTTGGGAACGTCTTTTTGACTGTAAGAGAAATAAAGAAAAATAAGAATAAGAAATAACCTTTATTATTTCTGCCTATTCAAAGGGAGTGTAGGAATTTTTTCCACTTAATATTTTCAGACATAAGCAGTGCTCCCAGTATCACACACACTTCAATTGTTACAAAAGATATAAAAACATAGACGATTGTCAGCACAAAAAGACCACTGGGTCCATCTAGTCGGCCTTTTAGTATTTCCTTTCTTATTATCTTAGGATAGATATATGTATATCCCAGGCAGGTTTACATTCATTTACCAACCACATCTGCTGGAAGTTTGTTCCAAGCATCTACTACTCTTTCAGTAAAATAATACTTTTTCACATTGTTTCTGACCTTCCCCTCAACTAATCTCAGACTGTGCCCCCTTGAACCTTAGGGCCCTTTAACATGGAGCGATAATCGGCCGATCATCGGCTGATCGTTTCTTTAGGTCCAGACCTAAAATTATCGGCTGCCGACCACGCATGACTACGTGTAATAGCGATGCATGGCTGACAATTGCCCAAACAGTTTACCTGTCTATGCTCTCGGTCTTCTCCTGCATATTGGTATCACAATCTCCCTCTTCCTACTGGTTATACCTCTAGCTATACAGCCCAGCATACAATTAACTTTACCTACCACCTGGTTGCACTGGTGACTTATTTTAAGGCTGTCATATATCACTACCCCTAAATCCTTCTCCTCTGAAGTCTGCCGATATGATACTCGCATAGAGAATTCCTTTCCCTTTAAGAGCATTTTACATTAGAAAACATTAAAACTGCCGTTTTCATTGTTTGGACCACATATCTAGTAATGCTAATCTGTCTTGTGACAGAACTGACCATATTATATTACAATGCTTGTTAAACTGAATTTCACATTTTAATCAACTTACACATTTTTTACTTTTCTTACTTCAATCAAGACAGATATGAATAAAATAGGAATGTAGAGACTAGCCTTTCCATTTATAACAAAGACTAAATGAATGATCTGATAATGATGGGCCAGCCAAAGAAAAAAGGCTATCACTATCAAAGTTTCGGAAAATCCCATTTACAGCATAATGTGACACACCTTTCACCCCCCCCCCCCCAAATAAAAAAGCGAAAAAACAAAACAGTAAAAGAAAGAGAATAGAAGAAAATAGTTTAATACCTGCAGTCTGTCCCTCACCTGTGAGATGAGCTGGATGATACAGTCTACTACCAGTTTGGAGTCTTTATTAAACATTCCTTGCCAGAGCTTGTCCACAACTCGCTGGGTAAAATAAAAGACATTATTAACCAGTACCTGATAACTACCACCAGTGGTCACTGGCAAGGAAGCATCTTCACCTATAGGAAAAAAACAAAAGAAAACACAAAACACAACATTAAAACTAAACACGAGCAAGCACTAAGCACGTCATGTATCTATACTGCATGGAACAAACATCTATTAACCAAGCAATGAGGGGAAGGGGAAGGTTTGCAATATGTATAAAACTGGGCTTTTTTTTCCCTTTGTCTTTGAAGAGCCATCCAGGAAGGTTACAAGAAACATAAAACAACCCCTTCCTCTCTAAATAAACAAACAGAGAGAAAAAAACAAAACAAATGCGCCTTCAAAAATAGCACTCAAAACTTTCAATAACAACACATTATGTTGTGAGCTCCACCTAGTGGCACCTGTATGAAGCCGGAATTTTATCCTTTAAAGGGAACCTGTCACCCCCTGTGCCGGGGTGACAGGCTCCCGACCCCCCGTTAGAGCCCCCTATACTTACCTAATCCCGCCGGGTCCCGCTTCTGGATTCGGTCGGGTCCCGGAGATCTCAGCCGCTGCAGCCCGGCGCGCGCGCCGACAGATGAGTCCAACGCTCATAGAGAATGACGGAGCGCTGGACTCTCCTGTCATTCTCTATGGGTGTTGGACTCATCTCTCAGCGCGCGCGCCGGGCTGCAGCGGCTGAGATCTCTGGGACCCGACCACCTCCAGAAGCGGGACCCGGCGCGATGAGGTGAGTATAGGGGTCTCTAACGGGGGGTCGGGAGCCTGTCACCCCGGTACGGGGGGTGACAGGTTCCCTTTAAAGGGTACTTGCCACATTGCCCCAGTTTGGCGCACCATGTGAACTGACAATGGAAGTTTGGGATGCTGTGAATACTTCCCATGCCAGGCTATTCTAATTCAAAGGCCTAATGCACCGAAACCACCAGGCGTAGGATGTATCTACAGTAATCCCTATCTTCCAACGTCCTCTTTCAGAGAAGAAACATGACTTACACCCTTTAAAGGGGAACTTTTTAAAGGGGATATTTTTTTCTTTAAATCAACTGACGTTGAAGGAACAGGGTGTTCCAAGTGAAGGCCTGTTATGCTAATACTCTAGTAATAATGACAAGGATACAATATATAGGCGGTGGTTTTAGTCATAACAAAACCACTTCATGGAAGTACACCCTTAAAACATTTTTTTCCCTTTAAAGGAGACCTGTCACCCCCTGTGCCGGGGTGACAGGCTCCCGACCCCCCGTTACAGCCCCCTATACTCACCTGATCCCGCCGGGTCCCGCTTCCTGATCCGGTCGGGTCACAGAGATATGAGCGCCCGAAGCCCGGCGCGCGCGCTCACAGGAGAGTCCGACGCTCATAAAGAATAACTGGGGAGTCCGATGCTCCATCATTCTCTATGGGCATCGGACTCTCCTGTGAGCGCACGCGCCGGGCTTCGGGCGCTCATATCTCTGTGACCCGACCGGATCAGGAAGCGGGACCCGGCGGGATCAGGTGAGTATAGGGGGCTGTAACGGGGGGTCGGGAGCCTGTCACCGCGGCACGGGGGGTGACAGGTCCTCTTTAAAACCAACTGGTGTCAGAAACAGTCCATGACAGGAACTGTCCAGACCAATAGCAAATCCCCATCGAAAAACCGTTCCTGCTTTGGACAGTTCCTGACATGGTGGCAGCAGAGAACACTGTGTCAGACTGGAAAGAATACACCACTTCCTGCAGGACATACAGCAGCTGATAAGTACTGGAAGACTCAAGGTTTTTAAATAGAAATAATTACCAGAAAAAATTATATTATAATTACCAGAAAAAATTATTATTATTACCAGAAAAAAATTACCAGAGTTCTCCTTTAATTCTAAACCATAGAAAACATATATTTAAATAAAAACTGATAAAAAAAATCCAGCAACACATTTTCTTTAAGTAAATAAATACAATACAGCATAGAGAGATGATAAATTGCCTGCTCTCCATATGCTGTTTTATCTAGAACACCCCTGGGATCTTCACATTGAGAGATTGGATTGGGCTTCAGTTCTCTCATTTCACTAGATGTGGTTCTCATTTCTCAGATAGAAGTAAAACCTCTCACGTGTACTGGAATAACTACAAACTTCCAATGTTCTTAGTCTTAGTTTTCTCTTAGATGCTGCCAGGTTGGCCACCAGAAGGGCAGGGGCGCACGGCTGGCAGCGCCTCATTATTAGGCACTCCAGGTTAGAGAATGACTCTCTCCTACTGGTGTTATTGAGACAAACACATTAAAATTAGAAGCCTGGAGCTGGAGCTCCCTCTACTGAAGGTTCTTCAAGGTGATCTTGTAGAAGGATTTGGTCTTGAATAATAATAAATCAGCTAACAGCTCATTTTTAAGACATTGAGTTTTAGTAAATGACAAACTCTGCTCTGCTGCATACATGTGTGTCTATATATATATTTATTTTTTTATCTACATAGACTGATACAGATACACACACATGGCAGAACCACATTTTTCATATAGCCATGTGGGAGGACATCATTGGAAACCAGCACACAATCAAAACCGGAAGCATGGGGAACAAGTATACGTTCTGTTGTTTTATTGCAAGAGGAAACAGTATGCACACATCTCCCCAGCAGTGGTGTAGCAATAGGGGTCGCAACAGTCACCCTCTACCACCGCCACATGCTGTTGTGCAGCTCTTCTTATTCGGCTGTAATAATGTCAGATGGTTCACGAGTATTGCAGTGTTCAGCTCTCTTCTTCTATTCAATTGAATCAGCAATCACTGATACAAGTGACTAGTTGAGAGGCAGGAAGCTGGGTACCCTGTGCTCCCTGTCCTGCCACCACCTTCTGTGTGATGTCAGTAGAGAGTTTAGCTCCGCTCATATCATGCAGGATGCAGACCTGACCAGAAAAGGGCAGGAGAGCAGGAGCCAGGAGAGGTGAGATTACTAAGGGGGCTGTGTCTTCCAACATGTGGCTCTCCAGGCAGAAAACTACAACCCTAATCATGTCCTGACAGTTCATGATAGGAGTTGTAGTTTTGCAGCCTTTGGCTTTCCAGGTCGCATAACTACAGCCCCAATCATGTCCTGCTGAGAGTTCATAATAGGAGTTGTGGTTCTGCAGCCTGTGGCTTTCCAGGTTGCAGAACTATAACCACCCTAATCATGTCCTGCTGACAGTTCAGGATGGGAGTTGTCGATTTGCCACCTTCGGGGGAAGGCCAACCTGAAATATTGCACAAGGGCCAACAAGCCCCCCTGTTCCCCAGAAAATCCCTTGAAAAGGAACCTGTCAGGAGTTTCCTGCTGTCCCGACCACAGGACAGGCTCTCTCAAAAAAATGATTTATGACTAACTAGAATGTAAATTTTTCTCTAACCATATTAAAAACATATTTATTCACCAACTCTAAGAAAGTCTTTTACAAGGAACACAATTACAATATAAACCCCATTTCTGGCCTACATACCTAACAGAACATCAGCAGCCAGTAGATGGTCCATTACACTGTCCAATATGTAGGTCTGGAATTCCTTCTGCTGAGCTCTTGTAGATCTTTCAGGAGAAGCCTGCAAAACAATTACCAAGGCCTCTATGATAAAGCTGGAGACAGATAGCACAGGACCACAATACTGAGGTCACAGCTTCTTTGTCTGATGTAAATCAATTCTCAGTGGATACTGTTGCAGCAGGTCAGGCAAGATGGTGGCACCTATAGCTGCACTGTCCTGTTCATAGTAAAGTCATAGTCAGGGGAGCTGCCTCATAACTCGGGCTCATAAGCTGAACAAATCAAATCTGACAGGCAGTCTGACGTTTTTCACTCTGAATGTATGTAAAATATTCAGAAGTAAAACGACACAAGATGGGTTAAAAAATATTGGAAAACTGTTTTTTTTGTTCACACCAAATATGTTCAGTGCCATAATAAAAAACAAAACATTTTTAACTCCTACCCCAACAAAAATGAATGACTGACTGGATCTGTCACATCGCAGGTCCCGTCTCTCCACCAGGAAGAGGTCGGGGATCGGAGAGGTACCATACACTTTTATTTTTTAAGTGGTATTCTCGTTTGGGCTTTTTATCCCTTAGAGGTGATAACAAGCTGATGGCTGGAGGTCCTACTCTCTAGACCACCACCAATCCCAAGAACAGGTGTGCAATTGCCCCCCAATGAATGGCACGCACAGTACACCTGCGCTTCTACTGCTGCTGGCACTTCATTCATTCTCTATGGGGTTAGTCATTGCTTGGCAGCATTTGGCAGTCTTCTGGAGAATGAATGGAGTGCAGGCCGCGGTAGCAATACTAATCACGCAATTAATTATGGGACAAGTGCATCAATGTTCTCAGGTTACTGGGACATCTCAGTGGTCCGACCCCCCCCAGCAATCACTTGTTATCCCCTCTCTAAGGGTCCTATGGGATGAAACCATTTTTAATTATTAAAGATCACAAATGAGATCATCTATTGTTAATCTGAAATCGTTCACCATAACAGAACGATAGTCGTTAGTTACGAATGTTACTAAGATTGTTTTCTCCATCTGATCCCAGCAAATGAAGGAACAATGTGGAATTACACAGAACGATTAGAGAACGAATGCGGAATTACAGCGAACAATTAACAATGATTTTGGCGTCAGCACCGACCGATTAATGAACGATTTCTCATTGGTCGTTTGATCGTTGCCTGGATTTACATGCAGCAATTATTGTTTAAATTCCAACGATATAACGATAATTCCCATGATAATCATCCCGTGTAATAGGGTCCATATGGATAGGGGATAACAAGCTCAGATAGGAATCCCCCTTTGAAAGCTACATGTGAGAAAACATTTTTCCACAGAATTTAATGTAACTCAATGTGAAAAAATATGTGACCCAGCTACTTTACACCTCAAAATACACTCCAACAAAACTATCTGTGCTATCACTGTTACAAGCCTTTATTCGGCTTAGCATAGACACAACTGAGCAATTTACCTCTAATAGCAGGTCTATCAAAGGAGTCTGCTTGCTGGCAGGAGTCAGGCAGAGGTTTTCAATGACAAGGACTCTCATAAAATCAAACACAAACTTCTTGGCAGGGTGGCTGGTCAGGTAAGTCTTGGAGCCGACGTTACAGTATTCAGATTGGCTTCTGTTCATTCCAGAGTCTGATGCAAAGGCTTTAAATTCTTCAGCGGGTGATCCCACTTCATCATCGAGGTCAGTGACCTGGAAGAGTAAGTTATGGCAATTTATGATTTTATAACGTAGCGAGCACTGGAACCTTGATCAACATCTATGACTGTAATATTATTGGAGGCTACTCATTCTATATGTAGCTATAGGCCGGATAAAAAGTCACAACATGACACCTGTGGTTGCCGAACTTACTGCTTACTGCTCCCAAAGCTCCATCTGTACCTCAACTCACATCTTCCTATCAGGTTATATTGTGTAGAATGACTTGACATTATGAAGTGATGAATGTATCTGTACAGTAAAATAAGCTCTGTCTACAATATAAACATTGGACATTAAAAGCGATTATTGGCCGTTACATCCAATAATCACTTAGTGTAATAGCTCCTGTTAGAAGGCGACGATCAGCCGACATCCACGATGTCAGCTGATCCTTGACTTTCAACATGTTGAAAGATTTCCGAATGATAACAATGGTCTGCTGGCTGTCCTCTGCAGCAGACCACAGATATCTCCTATGGGCTTCTGGGACGATTTTAAGATTATCCGTTGAGCCCCCCGCCCTCACACACACACCTCTTAACCGCTTCCTGTCTGTGCATATATTAGTGCCGGCAGCAAGCAGGGAATAAGGAGCAAGCAAGCGCTGATCCGATGGGTTGGCGTTCGCTTGCTCCTCCCCATCAGTCAGTGCCTAATAATAAAAAGATATCCCTGGTTCTCTAGAAAAAAAAAACGTTTCAGCAGTGTGCTTATTGTCCATGATTTTAAAAAAACTGATGCGTTCAGATCGTGTGCAAAAACACAGTGTGAACCCAACCTTAGAAAAAAGAACAGATATTACTTCTTGGTAGAAAAAAACAACAACTATGTGATGCCTTCAGTTTAGAAGCTGACGTAACTACTAAGCTTCTCACGTATCATCCCGGCATCACACACTTGCTTGGTTTTAGCAGATGATGTTACATTTATTGTATACTATACTGACAAACATAATGAAAGATCTTTGACAAATAGACAGTGATATAAAATTAGCTATGTACATATTGATGGAAATGTCCTTGTGTCGGCCACCTGCAATATGCTACTACTTGGCACCGGAGTCCTAGCTGCAGATGAACACGATAACACAGCTCATTGACACAATGAGCACAGGCCTGCTCCAGACCATGTAGTAACAGCTCCCCCATCCTAAGAGACCTATTCAGCTCCATCTGTCACACATGCACACATGCGGATCAGTAATACAAAGACATCTTTATAGGCTCGGCAAAATATCTCAACAACAGACGTATAGGACCAGTACTGCTGATATGTAGCGTAAAAGACCCCGCCAGGAGATCGCAGCACGTCTCTGTAAACCAGTTCTTGTGTCAAACAACGTATTCTATCACCAAGCTGTGGCTAGGTCTCCGCTATACACAATAATAGGTCATGGCATGAGTTAAAGCAGGGATGCGGAACCTTCGGCCCTCCAGCTGTTGCAAAACTGCAATTCCCATCATGCCTGGACAGCCGAAGCTTTAGCTTCGTCTGTCAAGGCATGATGGGAATTGTAGTTCTCTTTCTTTAATCTGTTGTAGTTCTCTTTCTTTAATCTGTTACTATTTTCTGTTTGTAAATGTATTTATTCTTTAGTACATTATTATGGGGGCAGCCATTTGCCTGCGCTCTTTTTAACAGCACTTAGATGTTTTACAGCACACAGTATACCATTGAGGACACAGAAGGGCGCTGTACACGTCGACTTTTGTATGCCAGTTAAGTATTCTCCATTCTCCATCAGTTCATCGCACGCCGCCTGTAGGAGAAGGGAGAGGACTGCCTCAGCACTGGATGAAGGAAAGGTGAATGGGATGTTTCTACACTGTTAACTACTGGGTTAACGACACTGCTAGGGACATTATAAGGGTTAACTACACTGCTAGAGACATCATGTGGGTTAACTACACTGCTAGGGACATCATGTGGGTAAACTACACTGTTAGGGACATCATAAGGGGTTAACTACACTGCTGGGGACATCATAAGGGTTAACTACACTGCTAGAGAAATCATGTGGGTTAACTACACTGCTAGGGAAATTATAAGGGTTAACTACACTGCTAGAGAAATCATGTGGGTTAACTACACTGCTAGGGAAATTATAAGGGTTAACTACACTGCTAGAGACATCATGTGGGTTAACTACACTGCTAGGGAAATTATAAGGGTTAACTACACTGCTAGAGACATCATGTGGGTTTACTACACTGCTAGGGACATCATGTGGGTAAACTACACTGTTAGGGACATCATAAGGGGTTAACTACACTGCTGGGGACATCATAAGGGTTAACTACACTGCTAGAGAAATGTGGGTTAACTACACTGCTAGGGAAATTATAAGGGTTAACTACACTGCTAGAGACATCATGTGGGTTTACTACACTGCTAGGGACATCATGTGGGTAAACTACACTGCTAGGGACATCATAAGGGGTTAACTACACTGTTAGGGACATCATGTGGGTAAACTACACTGCTGGGGACATCATAAGGGGTTAACTACACTGTTAGGGACATCATGTGGGTAAACTACACTGCTAGGGACATTATGTGGGTAAACTACACTGCTAGGGACATCATGGGGGTTAACTACACACTTATGGACATCATGGGAGTTAAATACACTGCTAGGGACATCATGGGGGTTAAATACACTGCTAGGGACATCATGTGGGTTAACTACACTGCTAGGGACATCATGGGGGTAAACTACACTGCTAGGGACATCATGTGGGTAAACTACACTGCTAGGGACATCATAGGGGTAAACTACACTGCTAGGGACATCATGGGGGTTTACTACACTGGTTGGGGCATCGAGGGCATAATACTTAGCCTTATCCCCAGTGTTGGAAAGCCTTGCTACGCCACTGCCGTACATAGTAAAACATTAAGTGCGTCAGCTGTGTAGTGTACGGCCATCAAAGATTTTATAAATGCCCAAATGACCCTGAACAAGAAAAAGGTTCCTCATGCGTTTTACAGCAAGCCCCCTGGGGAAATGGGTAGAACAGACATAAGGGTAGCTTTTTCCCTTTTATGGGAAAGTTTTCTAGGTATGCTCTGTGACCTGGCCAGAGGTCAGTGTGCAGGAAGAGAATACTATCTGTAATTATTATCTATTAGGAATTGCTTGATGCTGCCTTATCTACTAGCGTCACTTTTCATTGTTATCCTGTGATGATAAAGAGGGGACTGTCGAAACATTTACTCTACAGAAGAGGAATAAATGCAGGATATGCTTAATATTCATACTCACTACAAACAGTATGAACATAAGCTACAATGAATAATGTAATCTATGCTAAATCACCTAAATTAATTCCTAATCACATTATCAAAGTCACCGTTCTGTCATGTAATGAATTTATTTATTCAGACTGAAAAGCTGCACACAGTTTGTATCTGTGGATACGGATCCATCCAGACAGGTTGCAGCATGATCGCTTAGCTTTCTGCTATCATAATCTAAATGTCGGCTGCGTTGGTGTTCTGCTAATGGACAGACCCCAGCTGTGTGAGGTGACATTTACAGGTCTATGGGAAGGGGTTCTGCTAGGTGCCATTGAACACGTGGCTGGTTTACAAGGCTTCAGAGGCCGCCGGGAATCATGGTCATTTTATTCCTGGTTTCCTAATTGCTTTCTTGTCCCTGTTTGCTCATTAGCTTTGTTGATGAATGTTAACATGATATTTATTCATGCTCTGCATAAGCTTCTAAGCAATGGAGATTAAAAGTGGCAAGAAAGCATAACTGACTGAACGTGATGGAAACATCAAAACTGACAGTCGATCTTTGAGGTAACAATCCTGAGCAAAACCTAGAGAAGATATTATTTGCTCATAATATTTGTTTTCGCTATTTTCAATTAAAGGGGTACTCCGGTGAAATAAAAATTCTTTCAGATCAACTAGTGTCAGAAAGTTATATAGATTTGTAATTTATTTCTATTTAATAAATCTCAAGTCTTCCTATACTTATCAGCTGCTGTATGTCCTGCAGGAGGTGGTATATTTTTTCCTGTCTGACACAGTGCTCTCTGCTGCCACCTCTGTCCAGAGCAGGAGAGTTTTTCTATGGGAATTTGCTCCTGGACAGTTCCTGTCACGGACAGAGGGGGCAGCAGAGAGCACTGTGTCAGACTGGAAAGAAAACACCACTTCTTACAGGGCATACATCAGCTGATGAACACTGGAAGACGTAAAGGGAACTAACAGCAGGTTAGACAAATCTAACCTGCTAATAGCCCCTTACAGCGCCCGGGATGCTGAGGATGAAGGTATGTGTGTTACCTTCCTCCCGATCGTTGGTTCTGCTTAGTTAGTAAGGGCATGTTCATAGTGTCCCAATGTGAGTGAATGAGAGGGCGCGTGCTCCTCTGCTGCCGCAGCGGCTGCGGAGGGGCGCGAGCTCTCCCATATACGGGCTATGGCACACTGAGACAGGCGGAATTCCGCTTGTGTGAACATACCCGAAATCTGGACCGACGCCGAGGAGTAAGTTGTTAGGAGCACTCCCACATCATCGGACGGCTCCTTCTAATGATAATCTATGGAGCTCCTTCGGAGTACCCCTTTAAATCAAATCAGATTCAACAAATTATTCAGATTCATATAGAAGCAGGGGCTCCTATCAAATGACAATAGCAGTCCATTGTATGCCATGGTAAACACATATGGAATAAGTAATTGCATACATTCATTGAACTGAGTGCTCCGCCCTTGGAATAGTGAGTGTGTGTGTGTGGCAGGTGCTTCAGGGATTTCTTCAGATTTGAATGAATCCAAATTTTGGAATCGTCAGGGAACAGCCCAATTCACTCATCTCTAAGGACAATCAATGCAGCTAAGCTACACTGCCTGTTGTTTCTTACATAAAAATGACAAAATAGGGCAGCACTTTACTTTGGTGGTTAGCATTGCTTC